>NC_135499.1:159044961-159172461 GCF_052857255.1 Amblyomma americanum | reverse complement strand
CACTCTAAACACGAATTACCCCATACGAAAGCAAAAAGATAGTAACAGGCCTTTTAGAGCACTTTCTAATAGAAACAGGATATGCTGCTCAAGCCCTGGGGTAGATTTCTATCACCAAAAATACCGAATAATAATGGAAGCAGATTCCCTCTTCAAAACAAGAGGAGTTCTCGCAGTTACCAAGATTTTAACCGAGAGTACAATCTCCTCTGATTGACGACTGAGATACCTCTGGTGCCGAGGTTCGAAGTCTCCTTCCATTGCTAACCGCAGAAGCAAATTACTATGACTCAAAGTGAGAATATGCCTCCGTTGCCAACGGTACAACATTCGATATATTCAGGAATCGAAATCTGCGCTGCGACTTGGGCAGCGTACCCAGCCCTATTACGGGGTGGACAGTTTACTCCCTTTTTTACTCTTTTAGAGGTTAATTTACGTTTACACTACATAGGGCTGTCTTCTCCGTGCATACTGTCCTTCTTCCTCCTGTTTCTCATTCATCTAGATAACACGGATAACACATATCCTCCTACCTCTGTGGTCATGTATGAAGTGTATACACTGTTCGTGGCCGTGTACATACACTGAGAACGCTGCTAAATGCTTTGGTGATCCTTACTGTTCTCCAAGTGAGCCCTATAGTTTGAATGAAAAAAGGGTTCCTGTGAAGTCCGGAGACAAAAAACACTCGGCAAAAATCTGGCACGGCTAGCCCTGGAATACGTTTGGGGATTAAAAACTTAACAACATGAAGTCCGCATACCTATGTGGAGGATGGTGCTTTCGCCGGAAGCACATTTGGATGCATCACCACGACGCACCGACCCGGAGTTCCGGTCCGAGGGCTGCGGTTCGCCTGACACTGCGACAGCCAGTTACGGCGTCGTCAGAGTTGCAGGAAACAAGCCACTTACGGCGCGATTAATTAAGCGCCATCCAGTCACGTGACGCGCGGTCCGGAGTGGTGAATCATTCCGTGCTGCGCGTCAGCAGGAAACAAGCTAACTAGTTGGTTAATAAGGATAGTTATACGTTTTCTGCACGAGGAGGAGCAATGCCGTCGGTGCCCGAACATTCGTCGCGGTTTCGCAGTCGTTTTCTGCCTCCTCATCTTACGTAAAGCTCCGTTAGTTTCCACATGCACTCCCAAATTGAACCGAAACTTCGAAACTGTACGGGGGGGTTCGATAACAATGGAATCTATAGGGGTGAAGCGAACAGCCAGTATGCGAAAGTAAATTGTTTTAAGAAGGCTGCGGCGCCTCATGACAGAACGGCAGGAGTTGCTTTTAGTAAAACTGTAGTTAGGACTTAGTTATAGCTAAACTCAGCTGACTAATAAAAACAGTACGTCTTGAGAAGTAACAAACTCTGTAACTTGAATTCATTGTAAGATTTAGCTCAATCTCCAGGATAGGCAACAGAGCTGTCTCTAAACCAGTAGCCCGGTTCTCCGTCGAGCCCAAAATAATGCATGGGCAAGTCTAAAGTTCGCTCATCCTTCTCCCATTAAAATATGTACATTTAAATGCAGTTACGTTAAAGTTCCCAGCTACTTTCATTGCGCCATGGTTGCAGTCAGAATGGTATGCTCAATAAGGAAACAGACTTGAATGCGACCTTATTGAGCATACCATTCTGACTGCAACCGTGGCGCAATGAAAGTAGCTGGTAACTTTAACGTACCTGCATTTAAATGTACATACAGGCAGAATGGTATGATCAATAAAGAAACAGGCTTGAATGTGAACCCGCCGCGGTGGCTCAGTGATTAGCGCGCTCGGCTACTGATCCGGAGTTCCCGGGTTCGAACCCGACCGCGGCGGCTGCGTTTTTATGGAGGCAAAACGCTAAGGCGTCCGTGTGCTGTGCGATGTCAGTGCACGTTAAAGATCCCCAGGTGGTCGAAATTATTCCGTAGCTCTCCACTACGGCACCTCTTTCTTCCTTTCTCCTTTCACTCCCTCCTTTATCCCTTTGCTTACGGCGCGGTTCAGGTGTCCGCTGATACATGAGACAGATACTTCGACATTTCCTTCCCACCCTCAAAAAAAAACAATTATATATAAATAACTTGAATGTGAATAAACATTGACGGCCGAGAAACAGCGTACAGGGAAAACAATGTCAGCGCGATGCCGAGCAACAACGTCGCAGTCGCGTTCCCACGCTGCTTAGCATCGAACGCATACGCTCGGATTAAACGACCCTGACGCAGGAACGATCCCCTGCAGCGCAGCTCCAGGGGCGCCATCCCGCGAAGGTTACCGCCCGCACGGGTATTATCCACTCGGTTCAGTAAAAAAAAAAAAACAACGAAAGAAAACGAATAGAGCGACGTTAGAAATCCGATGAATTCTTTTAGCCTCGTCGTACGACCCAGATCACCATGCCTCGCGGCTGCACTCTGCGCGCACGGAACAACACATTCTTCCGTTTTCAGGGCTCGGCGTTCCGTGTTTCTTTCGTGCCATCTAACTGTTTTTAAGAAGCTTCAGTTCTACGCGAACTACAAAGCTTTCTTTCTTTTTTGCGTCATTTTCGTCCGCATGCGTAGCTGTTATTGCCGCTAGAGATGATCTGAATACAACCTAACTTGCAGAGATGGGGAACCGCCTTCCATTGTCGTTTCATTGTGGCGATTAGAATAAAAATCTTCGCGGAGGCCCGGGCAGTTTGTGGAACAATGTCTGCGCCGTCCTGACCGGGCTTTGTTCCCCAGATGTAGAAGGCGCTGTTTTTAAGACTGCCTCTCAGGGTAACCGTCGATGAAAGGCTACGTCTACTTTTCGATGGAAAGACGCACAGACAATAAAAGACTCTGTACTGTCGTTACAAGAAAGCAGCGTTCTCTGCTCCCCGAAAATTCTGCGGGCAGCTGAAAGGCGATGAAAATGCGTCCTGAATTCCTTTGTGTGTAGAAATCCCGCGTTCGTGCGTACGTCGGCAATGAGGCCAGACGGAAAAACGGAAATCTCGCGAGCGTATTTCTTTCATCGCCATGTTTCAGATCAGCATCATTTCCGTTCAATATTATTCTATTGGTAATTCTAGACGAGAGTTACAGTAATTGTCTGGCCCGCATTCCTGAACTAGGGATCTGACTGCCAACTAATTTGTTGGTTTAGTAGCGAGTTGCCAGGACGAAGGCATCTCTATAGAAAGAAACTGTGCACTGGACACGGTATCATAAAAAGACTACTGTTAACTTAAGCTAAGAGATGAACCTGGCGCGCCTAGTTTTGTTTGTGAGCGCCTGCAACGATTATAATCAATATCACAGTTAATCCTAAATATAGCAGAGCTTAAAGTTGGTATCCTTTTAACGCGATAGCGTTACACGCCTGGTTAACCAGGAAATCTGGCGTCGACGCTGTCGGCGTTGCGAGCGAAAAATGAGGAGCATGACTCTGGCAGGTGGCGCTCAGAGGGCAGCCTAGGTGGCAGGTGGGGAACCTAGGTCACGTGACCTTGCGCCTTCGTCACAACCTGCCCACCGGACTGTGAGCAAGCTGCCCACCGTGGTAGGTGGCAGGTAAATTACCGATTGGTCGCTCGGGAGGAGCAACCTGTACCCCACAAGGCGCACCGCGGGGAGCACCTGCCATCGCAGGGCAGTGGCGCATCGCTTAACCGCTGCACCACTGCACCAGGAGGGGCATGAGGACTCCCAGGGATCTATGAATGAAAAGTAGAAAATGATCTTCTGCATATATGGAAATTAACCCATTAACGCTACCACGTCATACCCTTAAGGCGGAGCTTAAGTGTCCCCTCCAACTTTTTTCATAACCTTTATTAAAGTTTATCACAATATGAATAAGAAACTGATCACCATAGCTTGTGAGCCACCGCGAAAACATTGTAATATACCTTATTTACTCGATTTTAACGCGCCCTCGACTGTAACGCGCAATCCGTTTTTCACGGTAAAAAAAAAATGCAGCGTCTTCGATTGTAACGCACACCAGATTTTTATGCTTCCCGCACAAAGAGTGAAAGGGCCGTGACGAGCAATTTCGACGCACTGGAACAACCACGTGGTTGGAACGAGAGAAACGCCTTCCTTCGAGAAGCTGTTCGAATTCACCGACGCGAGACGCGTAGCGTGCGAATTAACGAGCGTCGGGCGCCATGGACTTATGAGGGCGCCGGCCGGGGCCGTGCCGGCTGTTCGAATTATCCGGATTTCCGAATTAACGGGGGTAGAAATAACGAGACTTTACTGTATCGAAGCACGAGAAGTACCAAGTCGCGATTTTTCTGATGCCGATGACAATAGGGTGTTGCTGGCGTATAGTTTCATTCTCGAACTCGATTCTAACGCGCACGTAATTTTAGATGTCTTTCCAAAAAAAAAAGGGGGGGGGGGGGGAGCACGGTAAAATTGAGTAAGTACGGTATGTGATTTCAATCAAATGCGAATTCCAAGTGAGCGCAATTCCATGTGAAATAATGAAATTTCCTCTGCAATTTCCTCTCCGCCGCAGTGGCTCAGTGGTTAGGGCGCTCGACTACTGATCCGGAGTTCCCGGGTTCGAACCCGACCGCGGCGGCTGCGTTTTTATGGAGGAAAAACGCTAAGGCGCCCGTGTGCTGTGTGATGTTAGTGCACGTTAAAGATCCCCAGGTGGTCGAAATTATTCCGGAGCCCTCCACTACGGCACCTTTCTTCCTTTCTTCTTTCACTCCCTCCTTTATCCTTTCCTTATGGCGCGGTTCAGGTGTCCAACGATATATGAGACAGATAGTGCGCCATTTCCTTTCCCCCAAAACCAAAACCAAAACCAACTTCTGCAATGGCAGAGACCTCAGCGAATTTCTTGCGAATGTACGGAATTCGTGGCAGTGCAGCAGCAGGATGAAGACAGAATGAACTATATGAGCCTCCAGGTTGACCAGGCCGCCGACATGGCACGTACTAGAACGAAAAATAAAGTAGAGAAGAAGAAAAAAACACTCTCGCCGGCGCGCACAATCAGCCAGGAATCACGGCCCCTCTCTCTCGTTCCTGTGCGTGTTACAGCTCCAAAGGATTGGCGCGTGTCTCGTCGGTCGGGCCATTGTAGCGCGCGTAACATGCGCCCACGGAGCACTGACGCGCGCTTAGTGGCGAAACACCGCGGCGGCTCAGGAACAGGGGCGACGGCAGCAACAGCAGTAGCAGCAACCGAGGCGTGCCCGCCGCGAACGCAGGGGGGTTTGGGGGTGGAAGACACGGCTAATGTCGGTCGGTGTTACTGGGCCACCGCTGTCTCTGTTTGCGCGCGCCTTGTCCCTCGTGACTTGCGGCTGCCGCTGCCAGTGTGCGCCATTGTGCAGGATGCAGAGGAGAGGTAATGGGCTCTGTTTCCTTCGCTGCTATGGAGCGGACGTCTTCTCATAACAAGTGCGAAGCGAGAAAGCAAACACCGCAGTGTTTACACTACAGTGCTTTGAAACTAGAAGAAACCGAAACAATTGGTTGCTGTGGTGTGTTCGTGCGGATGCTGGCAGATTGTGAAGTCTCGGTCTAACTGAGCAACAACACTCCGCAGTGGTAGCTCGCGCGTTGAGTCTGATTTGTCGTATCTGCGACTCCAGTCGCGGATTCTAAGTGTAAAAAATAGGTGTTAGTTCCCTTATTCTTTCCCTTATTTTCCATCCATGATCGAGTCTACTCGACCTGAAATGCAGTGAAAGCGAATAAACGCATTTGTTTATTTTTATTTTTCCCCGGTAAATTTTGTATAACGACTCTAAACGAAAGTTATTTCGGCATGTACATAAGAGCCGCCATTCCAGCGTTAATTTAATCTTAGTAACACTACTGACAAAACTATAATCTCGAGGTAAAAATCAAGCATCACGGTTTTGTACACGTTCAATAATATCTGCCAATTTTACAGTTCGTTGGCGCCAAACAACACAAGCATATTCCCGTATTGGCAAAATATTAACGAAATATAGATAGAAGCGCTTTTACTTTAAGGGTAACGGAAGCGCTTTTATCGTTTTTCTTTTTTAATTCTGTATTTAAAAAATCTGCATTCCACAAGCTTTAAAAGCAACATGCTCGACGTGGTTATTCCACGTAATATTCGATGAAAAGTAAACGCCAAGGTATAAATACATATTAGTTTTTCTTTTAGCATTGCATTTTGTAGTTTATTATTTTATACTGCTTTTGCTTATGATTCATGGTTTTCTGTGTGCATGTTTATGCCCCTCCTGCTAGGACCCACTGTAAGTAAGGCCTGTAGTATTTTTGAAATAAATAAATAAATTTATGATTAGATACTCTTGACAGTTGCTTTGAATCTAATTTTTATTCTGCCAGGAAATGATGATGTCTGCGTGTGAAGGAAACAAATTGACACTTTATTCGGTTTAAGAAGATCTTCAAACATCATTGCTGTAGTGTATGCGGCCCAAGTTGCTCTGCAAATGGCAGGAATGTAAAGAGTTGTTTATATCATGGTAGTGGACACAATCATCTGCATATAAACGTATTTCACATGCCATTCCTTTCAAAATGTCGTTTATGCAGGGTGTTTCACCTAAGGCCTTACACAATTTCTAAGTTAGAAGAGCGCTTTTTTCGACATAGCGTTGTCAGTGGTGCGTAGTACACCAGAATACAGCTAACATGTGCTAACTAGCAGGCTGGTTAACTAATATAGAATACTTAACTTTTTAACTATTACTGTTAGGCTCTTTAATTATCAAGAGGCGTGTAGCCCACCACAATTAATATGCATATCACTTTTTAAAATTTCGTAAACGCAGTTACCCTCGGCACTGTGGGCCAACAAATTTTGGCTGTTTCAACTGGTTACGTGCACTGGAGAGGTTGCTTTGATTGCAGGCTTCTCGAAAGCGCATGTATTTTGGCACGATGAAGCCGATGTAGCCGAGTCATTCAAACCCAGAAGAATCAAGTTATTTCTTCTCGACCTATTATGTCATCAAGCTATGGCATAAGGTCGGCTAAATTCCGCGCCAGGTCATCAATAGCTTGTGGTTGAGAAAATACACAAGCAGCCTCATTTGGTTTTATAACTCCCATCATTTTTTCGGGAACAGCTGCTCTGCTGAGAACATGGTATAATTATGTGACACGGCTTTGACACGGCTGTTGGCTTAGCGGACTGGCCAGCGCACATATGTTGACCGAACAGGAACCTTTTCTGGCCTGAAAATAGCACTAGCAGTACGTTGCCGACTCATCTTTGGGACTTGTGCTTTTGTGTATCTTCAGGTTATCACTTGTAGCGAACGGGGCGAAATGCAAACCTTTCCAGTCTATACCCCTGAAGATATTCCACGAACCAGTGATCATTCCAGTAGCGTGCAGCCTGCTGTCACCACACCTTTAACGAAATCAGATAATAGGAGTGATATGCCACGACGAGATGACGGTGAGTACAGGTCAATTCCATAGTTTCGTTCACCATGTGACCTGTATACGCAGAACGAGTAAAGAAAAAAATTCGAACGCCGCGCCCAACCCCGCACGACGCAGCATGCATGCAGCATAGCCTTGTCCCCTATCGCGGCCGCCACGTAGTCGTGGGAATACTCGCATCGCTCTCTGTTCAATGTACACCACACGAATCGTTGTTGCTTCACCTTACATCCGTCGTCGCCGCGCCGAAGTTCAATCGTTCCGGCACGCCGCGAAGGACGGACGACCGCGGAGCCCCCATGCACCGTCGGCTCCGTTCTTTTTCGCTCGAAGCGCGCAGTGCATTCCACCATGACCAGTCGGCGCCGTTAGCCCTGTTCACGGGGGCGTTGGGAAAGCGAGCTCGCATGACTTCTCGCTGCCAGGCGAAAGCGCAAAGCGGCTCGCACCCCCAGCTCCCTCTCTCTACGCGTCGCTTCGCGCACGGGCGGTCCTGTTTCACTGGATAGCACACAAAAACAAGACAGAAAAAAAAAAAGGCGGGCGAGCGCAGCTCGAAAGCGGAGGCGAACGATCCGAAACACGCGCGCATGCATTCGCGACAGCGGCGGAGGCGTCGGGAGAGCGGAATTGCTCTGCGGCGCCCGCGGACTTGTATAGAGTGAGTGCAGGACAACGCGCGGACGGACCTCCCCGAGCTCACCGACGATCATTAGCGCCTGCTTTGCCGGCCGTATAGGTCGCGGTCAGTGGACCAGGACGAGACGGCCCGTTGTTGCGTCACTGGCGCTGTCGCCCCGCTCTGACGGCTTTTCGGAGGACCGACCACTGCTGGTTTCGGGAGATAAACTGCGAGAGATGCGTCGTCCGCCCTTGGGACTTTCGTCGAGCGTTGGTTTTGGGCGCATAGTGCTTTGGAGATGAAAATTGTTTACGCGTATTTTGTTAACTTCTTTCATTTTACCGCCAAAACGCCGGACTCGAAAGTTTGCGTCCCGTGTGAGTTGAAAGGGACCGGCACCGTAGCCCTGGGGTTTGCTTTCGTGGACAATTATTTGCGTCAGATGTGTACTTGTTTATAGCGGTGCGTCCAACTTATATTGACGGTAGAACGCGTTACGAGTTTAAAATAAGAAAAACTATGAAAATTTTTCGGACAATGAACCGCGTGTTCATGCTCTTACCCTGTCCTGCGCAGCAGCGCCATGCATTGAAATTTTCGTTTTCTTGTATAAAGGACATTAGCCTTCGTAAGAAACTTCTAGAAACCTCTTGCGTCACTAAATTAAATGTCTACATCCTGATTCCAAGGCCACTATTCATACTTTTCTTTATGCCTTTTCCCCCTTTGTTATGCTATTTTCTGTGCTCCTGGCCTGCACTGACTTTGGTCCCGTAAATCGCGTTCTTTGCACAGAGGAGCATGATAGTGTTTTTAAGAATTCTGGCAGAACTCTCATTTTTCATTAAAGAGCCTCTCCCTGCAATATTTCTATATTTGCATTTTTATTCCTATAAATTCCTGCTAATGGACGGCGTGCCGATCCGTGGCATGACACGCACGCAATTTACGCTTTAATTGTTGTCGCAAAAAGGCCGCTTATTATGTTGGCCTCTTGCAATCTTATTTCTCTCCATGCCTGAAGCCTGGACGTCAAAAGCGATCATGGGTTGGCCAGGTATTGTCACTTTAGTTGGATCAAAGTTCTTCCCTCCTGTGTTCTCTGCTTTGCTTCCGTAAACAGAATAAGTGAAGCTCTGTTGGTAGCGTGCGATACATTCTGAGGCGCAGAAAGCAACAACTTAATGCAAAAAAGTATACAATGTTCCCAACTATATATGTGGCCATATATTTACCTTTGGGGCACTAGAAATAGCGGCGTTCTCTCTACCATGATTTCTCTCAGTTCCTCTTTACTCGGACAATGGAAGCGGGCGCATGCGCACAGTTGTTGGGAAATTGTGTGTGGCCGACTGCGGAAGAACACAGAAAATCTTCGGCACTAAAAGTGATGGTTTAGTATAGCAAAAAAAATACTAAAAAAGAAGGAAAAGAAGGCGGACTAGCGGTCGGGCTGACGGGCGGACGGACAGACAGACAGCGTGTTTTCGTCGAAAGAAGACTACTGCTTTCGTAGAAAAACATCGCCTACACTTTACAGATAGCTCCTATCAGCACGCAATAAAACTAAGGACACCTCCACAAAGTGTAGCCGGAAAGGATAGAGAGAAACGCTTTAAGGTTTAAAACTGAGGTCCGCACTGTGGGCCTGAGGGTCCAAGGTTCCAACGGCTGCTGCCGCTGATCCATGGGTCATTTCTTGTCATTGGCAATGGAATCAGTCAGCCGCTCCTCCAAAAGATTGGGTATAGGGCTGGAGACGGAAGAAAGATGAGGGAAGGCTGAAGGGTCCTTAAGGTATGAAACTACAGAGAACGTCAAATGCATTCGTCGTGATGAGGATTTCGTGCAAGAGTTGTCGTTGCGGGGGTTTAAAAATCGTAAAGGAACAGCGCAACGCGAGACACGGCGACACATTTGAAGGCGCAGAGAACTGCTGAACAACAGAAAACAACAACGCGACAAAGCAGCCCATTATTTCGCTGATTTTACAGACAGGGAAATAGTTATACTAAAGACAGCTTACGAAACAAATCTCGAACTCGTTTTCACCCTGGAAAGCGGTTTCAGCGCATTCGCGTCGCAAGTACGCCAACAAATATCAATGTCTTCGTTCTCTTGCCAAATGGGAAGACGCCGGCAGGCCACTGAACACAAGCACCTGAAAAACTTTCGGCGCTCTCAGTCGCATCACTGCGAAATCCGCGGGAACTTGGCATGCACGCAGAAAAGGCGGCGCTAAACTTGCGCAGAGGGTTCGAGCAGTGCTCCGCATACTATACAAACAGAAATCTCACAGCAGGTGATGATCGTTTTCTCGTTACGCACTCGTAACCATCTGGTTAACAGGCGTATGCGGCTCTACCATCGCGCGAGCGTTACCTGTACAGAAGCATCTGCCGCTAGGCGTCGCCTTGTTTGGGCCGCAGTTAGGGTGCCTCGATGCAACGCTACATCGAGGCCCTCTAACCAGCCCTAACCGCAGTGTGCCGCTCGAGCGTCGTACACAAGTTTGACGCCGACTGCGCGCGTTCACTGCGTCTATAAATTCCCCACCTGCGGGGCGACGCCGCAGCGCCGCCTATTTTTGTACGCGCGGACAGCGCGCGAAGCCGCGGCGGTGCTTAATTATGCGGCCTGCGCGCCATTTAACCCAGCCGGGTGTAATCGCCGCGAGTGGCGTCGGTTGTCTCGGGCGACTAATTGAATAGGGAGGCGGCGTGGCAACGGCAAGGCACCGGAATCGGACCGCCTCAATTATTGACACGGCGCGCTGAATAATGGACGCGCGCCGCACCGGGCGGCGATGGCACTTCCTGCGGCGAGGCCGGCTGTTCCTTTCCTCGTCGATGCGGAATGGGCATAACTGCGGCCTCTCGGTCCGCGACGTCCAGTGCAGGGCCCGCGCGGTGCCATTAGAGAACGGTGAGGCGAGAAGCACGTCCGTTAGTCGCCGGCGTTCTTAGCGGAGGAGTAGCAACAGTCGACTTCATGTGCTTGCTAGCACGAGTACCTACTGTGCTGGCAGAGGAAGGAACGCTTCATAACGAGCGAGCAAATATGCGTCGCTTCGAGCGCTTGCGCTGTAAATTGCTTGGTGCCCTTCGTCATGTTTGGTGACTGAGGCGAATGCCAAGAACGGCGAGCCAAGCGTGTGCTGTATGCTATATCGTGGGCCTAAGTTCTCCTTGGTAGCCCTGTGGATAGGCTCAGGTCGGTGTTAAACAGTATTTTCTTCGTTAATTGATACCCACTCCACATTAATTGGGAGATTTCCTTTAGTGGGCTGGATTTACACCATACAACGTCATAATCTGTTTTCACAGTACCGTACGGTTCCGGCCAATGAAAAAAAAAATTACAAATGGAAGCTGAGATCCGCGTTCCTGTGTTTTGGGCAGTCCGAGAAAGTAAGAGAAGGCAGAAAAGTGGAGGCGACACTTAATCTCTGCCTTAAGAGAATAGCGTTAATGTGTTAATGCCCACATATGCACAATTGGACATTCTCTACTTTTCATTCATAGATCCCTGGGAGTCCGCATAGCATTCATGGCGCAGCGGTTAAGCGATGCGCCACTGCCCTGCGTTCGCAGGGGCTGCCATCGTTGGGGCTCTTCCCGAGCAACGACTCGCGAACAATCAATCGTTAATTTAACTGCAACCTGCCACGGTGGTCAGTTTGCTCACGGGGGGGGGGGGGGGGGGGGGGGGCAGGTTGTGATGGCGCCACAATGTCACGTGACCTGGCTGGCCCACCTAAGTTGCCGGAGCGGCCGGTTACTCCGGCCGCTCCGGCTGCGAGGCTTCAAACGGTCGACGATGCGTGACAATTTTTTCGACATGGAGGTACTAACGCTCTCGCGTTAGTACCTCCCATATCTAACGGAGTTGTCGCCGGTTTAAACTAATCGAATTAAAATAACCAGGGTCCGAAATGAACAAAGCAGGAAATTTAGACCCGCCGCGGTGGCTCAGTGGTTAGGGCGCTTGGCTACTGATCCGGAGTTCCCGGGTTCGAACCCGACCACGGTGGCCGCGTTTAGATGGAGGTGAAACGCAGAAAGGCGCCATTGGGCTGTGTGGTGTCAGTGCACGTTAAAGATCACCAGGCGGTCGAAATTATTCCGGAGCCCTCCAATACGGCACCTCTTTCTTCCCTTCTTGTCTCAGTCCCCCCTTTATCCCTTCCCTTACGGCGCGCTTCAGGTGTCCGCCGAGATGTGATACTGCGCCATTTCCTTTCCCAAAAACCAATTTCCAATTTCCAAAATTTAGAGAAGAAGCAAATTATAATAAGAAAAAAATTAGGCGCTACAATACATGTTGATAAGGAGTAGCCAAAAAGGGCAGAAGGCCTTCAACGGGGAGTTTTTATGGAAGCCATGGTGAAGAAATGGAGATGACCGAGTACCCAGGAGCTTAACCACTCCAGCCGTACAAGTAAAGTGCTGTCAAGGCAAGTGTGTCCCACCCGCAAAAATTATTGGAAAACACAAATAAAACGCTACTGAAGGAAGAGTGCAAAACTTGACATTAATAAGGTAGGAGACAGAGTGGTGAATATAAATACAAGACAAAATAATAAGGGGAAAAATATATCGTTAAGGAGGGGGGGGGGGGGGGGGGGGGAAGCTCTGAGACCCGAAAAACTGCCAATGAAAGAGAGCCTCGTGAGATTGGCAGGCACCTTTTTCAGTGGCTGAGGTCAGTAAGCTCTCCTTGACGCTCGCGATCGACCAGTGGTCATGCGCTTTTGCTAATAGTCTAGTGGCTAGAGTAGTTCAGTGAAGCTGGACCTTCGTTCTCTTTTACTCGAGCACTCACCTTGTTTTTTCCGTGCAGTTGAATTCAAATCACATCGCTTTCGCTTAATTCCAATAGAAACGTTGCCTATTTTATATTATTTCATTACTACTAAATGGGCCCTTGGGCCACTACAGAGTTGGGCAAAGGAACACAAAGCAATGCAAGCTTTTAATGAAATCATGTAAGTCACAGCATACGAGCACACAACGGTACACAAGCTAATCAGCCGATACAAAGCTTAATATATAGCATGCCGATTTAAAACACAATTAGAAAATGTAAGTTCAATGCGTATTACAAACTGCCGTATTACAGGCTTTAACTACGGTATGTATGCACCAAGGCGGGTACAGAATCAATCGGAAGCTTAGCCTTCAAAATACCTTAAATATTTCTATCATTACAAACTCCATAAGATTCACCGCCACCTTTATTCAATACGCGTGGCCCGTTAAAGTGTGCCGCGCACTTCTAAAACAAGCACTTCCGTTTACCACCTCCTTATTTGCTTCTTGCGTCCCGCTTGACGCTCCCAGCAGCTTTCCCGCACTATAAACCAGTGCCTCCCACTTCCCCGCTGGCGGCGGCGAACAAGCAAATGCAGGCGCTTGTCGCGGCTTGTTGTTAGTCGGACTTTCTAGTTAGCGCTCGCTCCGGGACCTCCGCGCTGACGACACGGACGGCCCCCTATCTGCGCTGCGACCCGCACGCGCGGCCCCCCGCCGCGATCGCCCCGTGAGATGCGCCGCTCGGGGCCGCCCCGATTGCTCCCACGCGGTGGGCTGCCTGTTTTGGATCCGAGACGGCGCCCCCGCGAGCGATGACTCCGTGCGCGTGCAACGGTAGCAGCGCCACCCCCCTTCCTGTGGACAATGGCATTGGCTCCATTAGACGGCATTGCCTATAAAAAGGGGGGAGGAGGGGAGTCCCTTCCGCAGTCGTGAGAACCGTAACGGCGGGCTTCAAACAATGAGGCCGTTAACGAGCCCGGCCCGTGAGGAAACGTGGGCGCCCAGCCAGGTAGCCCCGCCCCCTCCAGTCTGGCGTACGTGTGGCCGGGATTTATTCCCGCTGTTGATGCCGGTCGGCGGCACTGACATCGATGTGTTCCAGAGAGGAGCACGTGACTTCCGGCGTCCCGTGACGAAAAGGATGGCTCAGCTGCAGGGGGCTGTGCGTGCGGTGCTGTGTTGTGCTGCAGTGCGCTCTGCAACAAGCAGCGCTGCGTGCGGTTTACCCCTGGTGGGCCTGCTGTAGTGCGTCGCTTTGAGGCTCGCTTCAGAGCGGATGCTCCAGAAACATGGAATGCGGCTTTCAGTGTCGTGACGGTTCTTGCGTCAGATAGATGTATACCGCCGGATGTTTATTGTTCCAGGGGGCATCCCGCTTGTACACTTTGTGAAATTAAACATCACAGTGGAACCACCTCTGAGCAGCTTATGCGCGTTTCAATTCCTTCTTTTTGCTCATCACGATCTTATTCTTGGCTTTACACCTGCCTTTTTGTTCGCGTTAATCCGTAATGATCAAGTAGTCCCCACATCCAAGAGCGTCGAGCAGAGGCTTTACACAACGGCACTGATAAGCAGAATAAAGCGGCAGGAGTCTCTGAAGCCGGTAACTTCGCTGAAACTTATCTAGTGACGCCTTCTTCTGGCCCTATCCAGCGGCCTTCCTCATAATTTTCTGTTTCCAAAAATAATTGTCACTTATGCCATCTCAACGTTCCTTTGAATTCTTAAAAGACTACCTTTTACTGAGAACTCTTCTCGCCTACGACGCGTCGCCGCGACGATGAGCTGAAAGCATTCCTCGCCCTTCTCGAGAGCGTCAACATACGCCGATGGCTACGCGCTTGTCAAGCCTCTTGACGTGGCAGAGTTTGCTTACTCCTAAACTGATTCATCTGCACACAGCCCCCGCAGCACTTACTGAAACCACCCGCCACCCCGTTTATGTCCCTATCAAGCAGCAGAAACACCTCATAAGCAGTAAATGCAAATAGTTATGGCTTAGCAGTGGATTTATCATCGTATTTCCTCCGGTGATTGCTGCATAAGAACACGTTAATAGTGTAGGTATAGGTGTAGACATAGGTATAGGTGTAGGTATAGGAATACGTATAGGTGCACGTAAATCGATAGGCGCAGGTATAGGTATAAGTATAGGTATAGGTATAGGCACAGGTATAGGATCAGCTTAAGTAAAGGACAACGCAGCGAGCTATGGAAAGAAAAATGATACGTGTAGCGTTAAGAGTTAAGAGAGCG
The DNA here is from genome assembly GCF_052857255.1 of Amblyomma americanum. NCBI lineage: Eukaryota > Metazoa > Arthropoda > Arachnida > Ixodida > Ixodidae > Amblyomma > Amblyomma americanum. The sequence continues at coordinate 159,157,373 of NC_135499.1, read as the reverse complement.
GAAGCGGGCAGAGTGGGTGAGGGAAAAAACGCGGGTTAATGACATCCTAATCGAAATCAAGAAGAATAAATGGGCTTGGGTAGGGCATGCAATGCGAAGGCAAGATAACCACTGGTCCTTAAGGGTAACGGAGTGAGAGAGAGAAAAGTGGTAGAGGAAAGGCGGGGAGGTTAACCAGTAAAATGTTCCGGTTGGCTTCCCTGCACTAAGGGAGAGGGACGAGGGGGCGTAAAACAATAAGAAGTAGTAGAGCAATGTGGTCGGTATCTAGCACGACAAGCAATGTCAAACGCACTGAAAGTCACAGGCCGCCGCAGCTGTAGCCTGCACACCTTGAGGGCTGCCGTCTGCTGCGACCTGAGTAGAACAAATGTGCAGTCCCCCTCACTGATACTAGGCAGACAGGCAGCGCAGACGTTCTAGTGGATGGAAAGGCTGCTTGCCGTTGCGGCAAGCGTAGCAGGAGGCGGCAGAAAGTTAGGTGTGCGGATGAGATTAAGAAGTTTGCAGGCATAAGGTAGGCGCAGCTAGCGAAGGACAGGATTAATTGGAGAGACATGGGAGAGGCCTTTGCCGTGCAGTGGGCGTAGTCAGGCTGATGATGATGATAGGGGTAGGGAAAGGTCGAGGCATACATGCAGGGAGAGGCACAGCTGTAGGCAGATACAGGTATAAGTATGTACTACAGCTAGCGAAGTGGGTAAGCGAATTTGAGGCATCTACCAGCCTATCTTTTTCTTGCGTTTTTTTTGTTAAATATTATTTGCACGATGCACGTGATTCCACTTAGGTGTTGCCGCTGATATCTCAATGGCGTTGACCTATCTCTGCGACATTATGACGACAATCGTCAGCGATCTGATCCCTGCTGGTTCGTGGATTACAGATGTTAGAGTTGATTCATACTCACCGGTCCAAACGAATATCTAGAAGTCAGGGCCACATGCTCACATTGTTCCTCCAGCCTTGAGCCCGCACATGATCGGGCCAAATAGGTTTCTAAACGATGTTTGTATGGACAAATAATTTTGCGAATTAAGTGATGCACCAAACTTGTGCTGGTCAGAACTGCCTCCAGGCAAGGCCAGCAAGTTCTTAGTCTGTGTATAGGGATGACCTAATAAACCTGAACATATCCAGACAAGTTGCCTATTCAGCATGTAGTTGTGTTGCAGCTGCAGTCTCCGTTCTCCACTGCACCGCACTCTTAAGCGGTGTTCGAGTTTCGCAGTCTCCTGGCTGTCCAACACAGGGTCGGTATCCTTTTTTCCAGTACTTGTTGCTGTCGGATGCGGTAAGGCACGTTGTTGCAAACTTATGGCCCCAATATAATATTTACATAATCACGCAGGTATATATAGTCACATTCGCCGTTGGAGCAAGCGATCACAGATCGAAGGCAGACGAGTTTCGGCGAACTGTTACGCCACCTAGCCTCAGCTCCAGCGAACCATGCTGTTGCGCAAGCCGGTGTCTCTGGGCTCTATCCACGTGCCGACCGCTGTAACTCAGGCACCGAAATCCCCATACAACTCAGCAGCGACGGGTCAGATCACTGGGCGGTGTCTGTCTGGATGTCGGGTGCAAAACGCCAACCAACGCTGACGTCCGAACGCATTAGTCAAAAGAATGGTGCCACGCCTGGCGAAAAAAAATCGACCCTAATTTGTTCAGCCCTAAGGCTACCTTTGTCAGATCGATTACACGACGGCTTCGGGAGCATATACTGTATGCACATAGCGTAGAGCACCGCAGTACCCGCGCGTTCAAGTCCAGCCAACGAACGTATAAAAGGTCAGGCGGTGGCATTTCCGACAGCCCACCACTGCCGCCAGCTCGTGAGGGTGTGGTGACCGAAACGTGGTGCATCCCCGCCCTTTGTCGGCGGTGGCTATTGAAGGGGGGCTAAGGCAACGGGGAAGAGAGTGGGAGGGGGAAGAAGAGAGAGAGAGAAGGCGTTATTCGACCGAAGGGGGTCGAAGAACGGGGCTGGTCCCGGCGACGACGCCAGTTCGCCGGAGCGTGACTGACCAAGTGCGATCGGCTCTGACAGGACTCGATAACGCCTCCCGCCCGCTCCACTTCGACGACCACGCAGCGGGCACGCGCGCCCCTGATGTGATGGCTTTTCTGCGGGGCTGCTCGCTTGCGGCGAGCGCGCAAGCGTGGCTCGCGTTGATTTGACGCGCGGTGTGGTTCAAGCGCTGGTTCTCCCCTGTGCGTCATTACGACTGCGGCATGTGGCGCACTAGTCTTAAAACTCGGTAAACGTACTTAACCGCTCCTCTCGAGCGGCTTCCGGTGAAATAAGGGAGGCGTGGTGCAATGCTTAGAAGGCAGGCAAACATCGCCACAGTGGTGAACAACGAAAAAATAATAAAACGTTTCGCGAGGTCTGGAGAGTTTGGTAGATATGTTCACACGAATAATGAAAGACAAGATGTCAGCGGCAATGTGTCACAGCAGGACGTGTTCGCTATTGGGCAGCCTGATTTCGCTTCGCTGGCACTGAGGCGCTGCCGAATGTTGGTTGTATCGACCACACCCTGTTCACCGAGCATCCGCATTACACTGACAACTTCGGCTGACTCCTGTCAAGAGGCTCTCTGTAAAATACGAGGCCTGTGGTCTCCACGTCTGGCTGCTTTTTCTTCGTGTTTCTGGATGGTATCTGAAGCCTTCAGTGCGCATTGCTTTTGCCTCATGGAAAAACGAGCACGTGTAAACAGAGACTCCAGACAAGCGAGCAGTACCGTGCCAAACTCACTAGAGAACAGCCCTCTGTGCAAAATAAGCCACCACGTGCTACTGAGCAGTATTGCAAAATTCTAAATATTTAATATTTTTGCCTAATACTATGCGCAAGTCACCAAAAAGAGTTGTTGCCCCTTTTTCTGTCGCATTGCAAATGTGAACACTGCTATAAGAATAACTAATTCGTGAGCTGGAAAAATGCTCTAGTACGAAGTAGGAACATTGGCTGTGACAAACACACGTGTGTTGCGCCCTTACAGTCGTTATCGCTTGAGCAGTGGCAAGAAGAACTGGAGGCCCATCTTAGGCCACGAAATACGTCAGGCGTTTGGGAATAATGCTGCGATTGAATGCACTGCCAAGCATGGGTGCCAAAAGTTCAGCTTGGGAGACTTCCCTCTTTGTTATGCACCCAGCAGTTCCCAGATACAAATTTCGGATGATGAGTTTCTAAAGCGGCCATAGACGAAGGCAGTAGTCACACATGTCGTTAGTTAGCCAGTTTTCCGATGAAACCTTCAGACTTGGACTGCAGCATACTGGGAAGGCGTTCGAGTTGAGCAAGTGCGTGCCACACACTCTGTCGGATGCTAACCAGCATCGGCGAGTGACAGCAGCCTGTTTGTCATCACTCTTCCGGTATTGCAATGCAGTGCCATTGCAGCTCCATACTCGAGTGAGTGCTCAGCAGTCACGACAAGCCTATCCTGTATGAGTGTCCCGTACGTTGGCTGTCTGCACGGAAGCCTGTGCCTCACAGCGGGAGGCCTTTTCTACGCTCACGCAAGGGCTCCATTCCTCTTCGCCGCTGCTCCAGCTGTGACTGCTGCGAAGGTGCACACGTGTGTATTAGTCGTGATCGATCTTTCTAGAAGTGCACACACAAAGCACTTTCCCGGCACACGTAGTTATTTGCGCATCAATGCCCATTTTCCTATTAAGACATAAAAAAAACGTTAACAAATTTTTCGGTTTATTATAGAAATGCTCAACAGGGCTGCATGCGTTGAAGGCCAGCAAATGCTCCATCCTACCAAAGGCGTTGGAAATGCATCACATGATACGTTAGGGACGCAGGACTGAGCGCACTTGCAACTAACATTTATGGAAGCGCGCACAGACGGTTATACGTATTTTTGCGTGTGGACCACTTCCAAGCAAACACTGCAAATGTGCAGAAACGAGGGCAGAAAAGAAGGCAAAGACAGTAAAAGGCAAGTCACGTGTAAAGAAGCAACTTAGTGCATTAGCAGTACAGTGCAAATTCATGGTTGCATATTTAGTATATTACCTACAGTTGGATATGCTTGAGCCGTAGGCAACCGCTCCAAAAGTGCCCTGCTTAAGTCTCACTCCCGTAGTATGTATCAGTTTTCTTAGAACCTCCGATTCCCGTTGCATGAGACGCCGTGTACTTAAAAGACAACGTAACGGCATTTGGGCTAAGGTAGACAGCATCCAACCAAAAAATTCCCAGGCCAATAAGATGCCCGCGAGCGTAATGAGCCCGCGGCCGCAAGGCGCCGCTGTGATCACTGCCACACTCTAGACAGGCTAACGATGTCGAGAAGCCATTCCGCTATCACTCGCGCCGACAAACTAACGGAGCCGTTTGGCCAACGCACGCGTGTGGCCGCACTCGTCCTAAGGTCACGTTGCCGTGGGAACCTTTGCAACGGACCGTTCAGCTGTAATGACAATTCGCCGAAGTACAATCGTAATGGGCTTCATGGGTCCTGTGTTTCAATTGGCGCGTATGCGATGGTCCTCGCGGCCAATGTATTCGCAGCCCAGCGCAGGGGAAGTGCATAGCACAGGCGCCTATACTACGCGCTATGCGTTGTTTCACAACACATTTCCCTCGCCCCCTACGTTTCCGACCGCCCCCCTCGTTACAGCCATTAGCACCACTCCACTCCAACGTGTTTCGAGCACTGAAGAGCGTGTGCTCAGGACGCCCGCGAGCGTCCGCGCACTCTACTGACCTTCGCGAAAGCAGCAACGACGGTCCTGCCGAGAGTCAACCCACACCGGCTGATTGTGAGAGGCGGCAAACGGGCAACCGCGCGCGCGAGTCGGCATCCAAGTTTAAAGAGCCGCCGGGTCCGATCGAAAGTGGGAAGGCCGCGCGCGGCGATCGGAAGCCAGGATGATGAGGCGATTAGGCGGCGGACACAACGCCGCCCCAGCACTCTCTCGCGTGAACGAGCGCTTGTATCCAAACGCGGCACTCGACAAGGAAGAAGTCCTTGTAGCCGCCGCAATGGGCCGCGCCACGCGCCTTGATGCGATCGCAGCCGCGTGCAGTCGTTGCATTCCGGGCGAGTGCCTCGGCTATATATCTGACCGCGGGCTGCCTCATTTCCCGCGGCTGGGATGGTGCACGGATAGGCCGTGCCAAGAGGTTGAAGTGCGGAGAGGAGGTTGCGCTCACTGTCTGCATCATCATCATGTAACTGCCAAGAATGGTCGCGCGAGAAGAGACGCGAAATCAACGACACACCGCTTTGACAACTGTTGAAAAGAGGCTTGATGGAATAGCTTCGCACAGAGGGTAAAACACGTCTAGAGCGACCGAACTGTATGTTCCACAGCTCCCAAACCCACTGCGACCAGGAAGGTAAGAAACAACGATGAAATCCTGTGAGTTTAACTTCGCATGCTTACATCCAGACCATTTTTAACCAATTGTTATCGCTAGATATCGCGTGTAAGCCCGAAACACACCCAGAACGTGTTCTATGCAAGCGTTTTTGCCCTCTGTTCTTCTGGGCACCCTGATCATGAAAACGTTGCATAAATCTTGTCTGTGGCGATTATCGTGCTACCGCATGCGGTACGTGCAGAATCATGTCATTTACTAAGATCGTGGTGGCCACTTAAGTTAGCACGCCCAGGGCAGTTCACAGTAACGGCTAACCATCAAGAGGTGTTACCATAATGGCTGCCGCCGTGAGCGTGAAAGTGTGGAAACCATGAAGGAAGGAATGGCACCTTTCGCTAGTCAGTGTGATAAGCGTATAACGAATGAACGCGGTTCATGCGCCGCTATTGGCGCGGTAGCTTCCGGGACGGCAAAGCTTGACAGCTGGGAGCAATGGACGGATTGAATGGGAGAACGACCTTTCTACGGAGTACACTTCACCTCGCTATTGCCGCGAATCTTTGTAGTGTTTGTTCAATCTTCAAAGCTGCCGCACGCCGCTTTATCGCCTTGTTTGCGATGCAAGACGCGACCAGATTTATCTCGATTGATCGCATCCAGGCAGAGGCGATTCTACGTTGTTCCAGAATGTTCTAGTAACTTTGCACGGTTTATCTCAGAAGTTCCCTATCAGCTTTAAATTGAGCACGGCCGAGAGCGGCGGGCATTCTGTTCGAAGTCCATTGTGGGCGCAAGTCAGCCCAAATAAGGAGTTTTGTTTAGACGCCATTTTCACTGTCTTTCTGCTCTCCGGATAGCAGTCACCACTACGTGACACTATAAAGCGTGTGGCGTGGTTAAGTCTGTATAGGGATCCCAAGCTCGGCCAGACGGCGCTCCTGGAGCTTTACCTGGAGCATAACCTGGAGCTTACATGTAGCTGTAGTTACTATATGTAGGCTTTGCTTGTATAGTAACTCTACCTTGAGCGAGCAATCAGCGCCCTGTTCGGTGAGAATTCCACAAAGCGGGAGCAAGGTCGGATGCGTCGGTCCCTTGAAAGGTGTTGTTCGAACGAAAACAAGCGTTTCGTTTCGCAGTTACAGCGTTCTTGCTTCGATGTACCGGTTACACCCTTACAAAAATGGTTTATAGACTTCTTATAGACTCTATTGCCTTCCTATATATATATATATATATATATATATATATATATATATATATATATATATATATATATATATATATATATATATATATATATATATATATATATATATATATATATATATATATATATATCTTTTTGTCTATTCATAGTATATACACTGTCTATAGACAAAAGTCTACCAAAAGTGTAGGGCCATAAATCTGTAGATTGTCTATAGACTGTCTATAGTATTTGTATTGCCTATAGACAGTTGTCTACGGTTTGTCTACAGAAAGCCTATAAACTTTATAGACAAAATTCTATAGAGAGTCTATAGACTGTCTAAAGAAATTTTTTTCAAGGGTAGTGTGTGTTCAAGAGTTCAGCTGTGTTTTACTGCATTTTTCAAAGTATCGGCGAAGTTTAGCAACTTTAACCGCAGTGAAAAAAGAACTCACAATGCATAATGAATATTTATTCAGTGCTGAAGCAAGAACGCTGCCCCTATTGCCAAGGCCATCAAGCATCCACTTGAAATGCAGTTGATGAAAGTGTCTCGAAGGTGTTAACTGCCGCCCTTAATAAAGGAAAATAGCATAATAAAGTGATGACGGTAATGACGATTAAAACCAGCGCGCTAGATTGAAACACATGAATGATAGCACCCTCGGCAAAAGTTTTGATTAACAATGATGATAACAGACTGCTGGTTTACTTGACGCTATTTTGTAACCAGTCTTCAAAAAGATAATGCCGCTATATGCTTGTCGCGCCGTGTAAAGCCAGCACTCGCTAGCGGCGCTATCATGATCTCGCACGAACCACAGCCTTAACGAAAACTGCCGTCGAGTGCCGTTAAGTGCCATTTCGGGCTGAAGTGCAGTGCGGAAAGCACAAAGCCAAAAAATAAAGAAGCGAAAAACACAGCGCCCAGTTATCCACCATCTTAGCCTCTGCATTACCGTGATATTCACTTAAACCAACATACAAATACGGGCACTGCCCTCGCACGCGCGAAAATATTGAGAGAGCGTCCGGGCGCCCCTTCAGCGAGCTAACTCGTCGTGGGCTACTACTCGATGCGAATTAATTGAATACCACTGAATAAGAAACATTAGATAAGATTATTAACATTAGATAAGATAAGATTAAGAAAGTTAGATTAGATAAGAAACATGTGCACTTGCCTCGGTAGCGGTGAAATTTCACGCGCAGTTTCTGGCTCTTGGCGAATTGCGCAGAGTGTTGTGGTGCTCCACTACACACTAGCAATGACTCCCAGCTTTCTGCGAAGACAAAAAAGTCGATGCCATTCTCAAAATTGAACGAATATTACGCTCGAAGCGTGTTTGACCCGGCTAAATATGCGTCTCTGCACGCTTCCTACAATTTCGCCTCTCGCCACCAGGGGATCGACGTGGTGCTGCTGCCGCACAGGTGAACCTGAGTTTGGGTTCCCTATAGAGCCAGTCTCAGTCAGTCCGGGGTTGAATTCACGAATAATAGCGAATTATGATTGCTTTATGAATTATTTCTACGACTGATTGGCTTCAGTATTCGTTTTCACAACTACGCGCTGATTTAATAACATGCAAATGCACCTCATTAAAGTGCGAGAGGCGTCACCTTACTGCGGGCACATGGACATGTGAAACCTGAGAAAGATGAATACAGGGCGTCTCACTTCGGCGTATGATTAAGGGGACATTAAAGGATTATACAAGTCCAGTCTATCCTACCTTCGCGATATAGTGTGCAACTGTTGTCAGTTGAATAATTTAGTTTCCCGAAATGAGGCAAAAATTCACGGGAACACCTAATTTTATTATGTGTTGGCGTTGCGATAGCACTAGCACCTGTTGATGCCTTTACCAAAAGAAACATAAATTCCGGTCTGATGATGTCATTTCCCTCCAGCCAATGGGAATGCTCCCGTTTGGTGGCATCACATTCTTCGAGGCAATGGGGATGCTCCGGTCTGATGACGTCACTGCCTTCCAGCCAGTGGGAACACTGCTGGCTGCTGACGTCACTGTCCTCCAGCCAATGTGCGAATTCTATGACCGACGAAACATTCTGGCTTCATGGGGCTTCTAATGTTATCGTATTAAAAGGGAGTTTGATAGCCTTCTGTCTCACTATCCGGTGGCGCTCGTGCTGTTGTGAAGTGTGCTTGTAATCAACATAGAGCGTGTAGCCCATCTTGTACACTACAACCAATTTTTCACCACAATCATATTGCAGAGCCTATTACCCCATGCGGAGAGTCCGCTCAGCGTGTGCGTTCTTTTGCCGCGTTTGCTTCTGCCTCAAGAGAAAATCTACTTTATCTCTGGATCAGCGGAGCGTTTGTTTACTGATGCCATGGCGCACCCGATTTCCTTTGGCAACAATATACCGCATCTGTCAGCGCTAGCGAGGATAACCTCCTCCATCGCTAACCGCCAAGCTGCGGCTATCTTCCACTACACAGAGCTTCGCTCGGCATGTCGCAACACCCTGATCCACCTATAGGCGAAGTGCCTCATCGAATGTTGTTGACTCAGGCCCACATTCGGATAGAGTCAACGTGTGGGGCCCTCGGCACAGAACGCTGACATTTTTCACCGGACCGTCCACGGCCGGAAATCGCGGACCACCGAGCGATTCTCGTTAGCCGTGCCAGCGTGTGGTTCCTTTTCCCTCGGGCACTGTCCAAGTGGGCAGCCGCGCATGCGCGGTGTCTCAGTGCGTGTGCGGCGCAGTCCACTCCTTGGCAAGCGGCGGCTTCTCTCGTTCCGACAGGGGGCGGTTCGATTGCACTGTGGCATAGAGCGTGCGCCAAGGACGATTTCGACTCGCGCGCCCTCACGGAGGAGGACTCCGTCGGACGGGGTAATTTTCAAGCCGCTGACGGGAGGCCTTGCGCCCGCTTAAGGGGGGTGGGCAGGAATGGCAGTTGAGAGGGCTGCTGGAGGGATGAGCGCACCTTTTAATACTGAATAATGTACCCCCACGTGACACCGAAGGAATGTGGCGGAAGCGACGACGTAGATCGCCGTTCTTGGAAGCGCCGCGGCGTCTTCTGGAAATACGGCTGAGTCAATCCGGAGGGTTGGATGGCGCTCGCCTTTTTGCTCGCGGCGCAACCCTATGCGTGAACAGTGGCGTTAAATGTTGAGCAAGAAGGTGCAGCTGTGTCGTGTGTCGGCGCTCTTCGTCGTCTGAATGGGTCCCCCTTCTTGTATATCCACGCCAGTGTAGCTCCTGTGCAGCTTATTTGTGCGGACGTAAATATCACGCCATCGCAACGGAGGTTAAAACCTTCAAACAGCACGCTATAGGTCAAGGAATCTGGATAAATATTTTGCACGCAGACCACCGGCTTAGCCAACTTCTAGAGCCTCGATTAAGATTCCGAAATAATTCAGGCTCAGGAGGCTATGACCCGCTTGAGTTGCTCGTTCGTATTTCAAATATTACAAAAAAAAAGTCTTTAGCAGGAAACGAGCCTTAAAATTCAGAAAACGCTATTGACTCGTGACTTAATGCTGCTCGCGTATTGAGAGTGCGGAAAAATCAAGCACACGACAACATTGATATTCCTTGATTTTCGATGTTTAAACACGGTTTTTTCGAGTCAGTCGAAGGCGGGCCGCCGTCTGCACTGCTCCTCGGTCGTTAGGCAAGCCGGTGAAATAAATCGATCTCTGAAAAAAAAAAAAGAATGCTAAGCGGCAAATTTAATCTACATCAATGATGACAAACGACCCCCATAATGTGCAAAGCATTATATCGTGTTCCCAAACATCTATATAGGTACAGTTCAGGAAAGCGTACAAAATAAAAAAATTTATGAGGGTAATGGGACACGGGATCAGAATTTTGATTTCCTTGGATTTTGACGTTGAGTCGTTGACCCCGCAGGCGTTTCATCAACTTCAATTTTTTTTTATCGGGTAAGTATGGTCAAGTGACCTACAGCGTACACCACAACTGCGCATATATGCAATAGTTGTTTTTGTCCGCCGCGGTGGCTCAGCTGTGGCTGTGATGTCCAGCTGCTCATCCCAAAGTCGCCGGATCGAGCCCCGGCCATGGTGGCCGCATTTTGACGTAGGCGAAAGGTAAAAACGCTCGTGTGCTGTGCAACGTCAATGCAAAATCCCCAGGTGGCCAAAATTAACCCAGAGCCCTACACTAAGGCGTCTCTCGAAGCCAACGCGCCAATTGAGCACGTTAAACATCGTGTACCGCCCCCTATAGTCGTTTTCGCGAAGTTAAAATGTCGGCCTCATGGCAGAAAGGCTCACTGCTATAGTCTTAATACTTAAAGCTGTCTTGCGGCCTCCATGGTTTCCTCAAAGGCCAATAAGTTAGCCGTATACCGACCACCCTCGCAAAAATTTCTTTACACAGCCTATAAAGTCTATAGACTTCCCATAGACCAATCCTATAGAGTAGTCTATAGGTAACAGAGATACTATAGAGAGTGTACAATTACAGATTAAAGAACATGCACTCTTAGCAGACTTTTTTTTATTGACAGTCTCTAGACTATGAATAGACAAAATTAAACACCTATAGGAAGAAAACAGTCTACAAGAAGTCTATACAGCGTATAGACCATTTTATAATCCCTTAGAGACATTAGAGCTAATATTTTTATGCGACCTAGGGCCGTTTTTGTGCACGGGAGGTTTCTATATATGCATTTATATACAAGCAGCGAGGTCTCGGAGGCAGGAAGGATTTCCTGACCTCATTTTTCACCACGAAAGATACCGAACGGCCGCTCGGAGATGGGTCACACGCATACGTAGTCAGCCGGGCCGCCTTCTGAATCTTTAATTTATCCTTACACGTGGGCGCCACCGCGCCTTAGAGAACCCGCGCATTTCGGCGGCGATCTCCGCGGACCTCATCACGCGTGCGCTCCATGACGATGCGAGCAATAACTGATCCTATATACGAGCTATCAAGTACGTGCTCGTCTTCATCCGTTCGATACCGGGCTTGCAGCAACTGGTGATGGGGGTGAAGGATGACCTTGGTTCTGTCCTTTTATCCTGACACCGTCCTTCCGGCCTCCTGCCTGAAAGTTTCGTGTAAGCTATAACCATGGAAGAGCACTTGGGCTTGGGCGGATATAGCTGCACATTATCCATGCATGTAGACGGTGGCTGATTTATATTTAACGACATCATTACGACCAATAATGGCGACACAAAGTGTCTAAAGGTTACCGGCTCCGTTTAGCCCTGAAAGAAGCATTTTTTTTTTCATCCAAATAGATTTTCAGCCTGGAAATAACTGGATTACTGCAGAGTGTTCGATCCTTTTGCTATACACAATACTGGAGAGGCATTTTCGTTTCGTACATGTAGATCCTTGAGATCAAGTGTAAGTGTACTGAACCAGCGTAATGTGAACACGGGCAGAAACAACATGAAGTGAAAACACATGTGGACGACACGGGCGCCTCATTTTATCAGAGCGCAGCTCGACCGAACTGGAAATGACGACAGGGTCTGTTTAAAGTAGTAACACGATCATCGTTTCTGCCTTCGTGTAGTGTCGTCACGACAGAGTTTCTGGTCGTAGCGGATGCATTTACTGCAGTGTATCAACGTCTCCTGTCCTCAAGTATAACAACCTCTCTGTCGCGGCTACGGAGAATGCTTGTGTCATTAGCCCAGCCGACTAGCAGATCACGAAGTATTACTAAAGATTCTGTCGTCTCGACACGAAATTTATGTCGTTACAAAAAAGATTTTCATGGTAAACAAGCGCAGAATTTTTTTCTCTACGACGAAACAAAAATATTTTTCCACTGTCATTTCGGGTACAGAGCTCCCATCCCGGCCTCTGCCACGCCAAATTTTGTCATGCTCACCAGCCTGACTACACCCACTGCAGGGCAAAGGCCTCTCCCATGTCTCTCCAATTAACCCTGTCCTTTGCCAGCTGCGTCCACCCTTTGCCTGCAAACTTCTTAATCTCATCTGCCCACCTAACCTTCTGCCACCCCCTGCTACGCTTACTTTCACTTGGAATCCACTACGTTACCCGTAAGGACCAGCGGTTATCTTTCCTTCGTATTACAAGCCCTGCCCAAGCCCATTTCTTCCTCTTCATTTCGACTAGGATGTCATTAACACGCGTTTGTTCCCTCACCCACTCTGCTCGCTTCTGATCTGTTAATGTCACACCTGTCATTTTTCTTTCCATAGCTCGCTGCGTTGTCCTCCACGTTTCTGCCCCATAGGTGAGTACCGGTAAGATACAGCCGTTGTATACATTTCTCTTGAGAGATATTGGTAAACTGCCGTTCATGATCTGAGAGAGCCTGTGATATGCGCTCTTCTAATTATTCCCCCTCTCATGATCTGGATTAGCCGTCACTACCTGCCCTAAGTAGACGTACTCTCTTACCACATCCAGCACCTCGCTACCAATTGTGAGCTAGTGTTCCCTTCGGAGACTGTTGAACATTACTTTGGTTTTCCGCACGTTAATTTTTAGACACACCGTTCTGCTCTGCCTGTCTAACTTATTGGTCATGTTTTGCAGTTCATCATTTGAACCACGCTTCCAATGCAGGGCGTTTTTCTTACCGCACTACAATGGCTCCCTGTTATGCATCGGTTTACACCGTGTAGTGATATAGAAGGTGTCAAGTGGCTTGCCTTCTCCAACCTCCCTGGTGCCCACTGACCAACTCGCGTCGTAGTCAAGGCTATGTACCGCCTCAAGTAACATGAGATAACACCAATCTACGCTGGCAGCTGATATAGCTCTATTGAAGAAAAGAAAATTATCATCGTCCCAATGGGCGTCTGGACGCACTCTTAACTCCTGTGGCGGGACCCCACACGACGCTGTACAGGCTGAAAGGACACACGTTTAAACCAGAGCTCGCGCACTCAGATGTGTACTACGTATGCGCACAATCATACGAACGTACGTATGCGCGCGCACACGTACACCCCCCGTCAAAAGTCTTCAGGCCGCTGCGCTCACTTGTATTGAAATGAATGTCTCTTGAATGCTCCGTGTAGCTGAGCTTTCAAAGTACACGTCAAGCAGACAGATTCTTTAGCGCGAGAAGAAACCTTCGCGTGTGATTTCAAGGTCATTTTGGTCTTTAATGCTGCCGTGATGGCTCCATTATGCTGCTCGAGCGAAAAAGCCTTTGGCCTTAAGATTTTTTACCAAGACTGCACACGTGCCAGCTTCATTAGAGGGAACACTTCGCTCAATCTCAAGAACAGAATTCGTTTTTACTCCTGCGCATCGAACTTGAAAATTTCGATGCAAGATGCAGGATTATTCATCCAGTAGAAAAGCGCTAAAGAAACAAGGTATGATTCGCACTCACACATGAGCAGTAGCCGTTGACTCCGTGTCAATAAAGTGCCCTTCTGATATTGATTTGACTTGTACAGTCGCGCAGCTGCAGGCCTGCATATCAGTGCCTTGCTGCAGCCAGTCGGCATTGATCGGCTGCTGAGCATGCCCAAGACGTCATGGCTTCCACGTCGTCTCGCCCGCCTGCGGCGTGACGAAGATGAAACGCCAAAGAAACTCATGTATACCGACGTCTTCTTGCACGAGGGAGGGAAACTTTAAAATCCAAATTCCGCGACGGCACCGTACCAAATTGAGCGGACGCGTGCGCGACGAAATAGAGCTCTCGGCAGAATACTTAAAGATGAAAAAAAGAAGGGGGGGGAAGAAAGTTGATAACATACGGAAACGAAGTATACCCCAGGTCCCGCAAAGGTCGAAGTTACGAACAAGAACGCCCGAATCAATTTTACTGACAAGCGGTTAAGCGGAAGGTCATATTTTTTTTTGCAAGGTGAAGAGAAATGATGAAAGGATACAGAAAATATAGAGAGACCTAGAGAGAGAGAGAGCGAGTAATAAAAACGCAATTTATCTCCCTGCTTCATTTCAGAAGCGCGCGCATATAGTACAGATTGAGATATACGCTAAACCTATGGCGCGTGCACCTCGCGACCGCGCTCCCGTGCAGCCGCCGGACGTTTTTCGCTGTTTTTTTTTTCTTTTCATTCATTCTCTGTTATTGGTAAAATTATTTCGTTCATCTCGCGGCAAGAGTCGGCCCACCGAAATTAATCACTGGAGGTCATAATGTGAGAGAAGGTAATAAAAAATAAAAAAAGAAAGAAGCAACGAGAGGAACGGCTGTGCACCGCAGCACACACACACACACACATATAGGGGGAATAAATGACCGAGACCGCGGCTCCGCGCTGAACTTGTAAGAAGAAAAAAAAAAGCATACCGCAAAAAACGCAAAACCGACCGTGTACACGTGACGAATGACTCTTCCACATCGTTCGCATAGCAAATGGAGCAGAGCTACACGGTTTCCGGCCACGAACTCGCCAAATGGGGCGCGTTCCCGCGACGCAGTCGAACGCGAATAGAAATGGCAAGAGAACTACGTATATGTATGTAGCAGCCGCCACGGGTGCGTCTCAGCGCAGATGAGCTCGGTTCGGTGAACGCGAGGCGCAAGGCTGCGTTCGTTTTCGGCGTTCTCTTGAATTGCTCCCTTTTGTGCGCGGTTTGAGTGACTGCGTCGATGTCGAGACTATCGTGTAGCTGTAAACTACAGCTGTTGGAATAGTGAAGAGGCCCATAAGGCGACTGTGTTTTGCGAGGCAGCTTGTATGCGGCAGAAACCAGCGACAAGACTACGACTGTAGACGTAATCTTTGCGAGAACGTACGCTGCACATTGTTGGGGGGAAAACAAATAAAACTATAAATTTTAGGATAGGGGAAGGTTCGATTCCTTCGAGCGTCTTGCACTCGCTGCGAAAGAGGGTCCAGAAATGCCTGTCCTCACTTCCTCCTCACCTGTCCTCACTGTCAAGACAGCGCCTGTGAAAAACGCACACAGGACAAACTTCAACTTGGCTACTGATCGAAACGTAAGCCATTCCCATCGATATGTTCATAACAGTAGTATCTTACAATATTCTACGGTTTCCTCACTATTAAAAGTGATGTCCAAGCAAGCTGGACTTGCCCTTTCCACCAGGCGCTGTGCAGCGCCTGCTCCGTCCTTATAGTCTGCTGATATCTTCTGACAACCACCTCAGCATGCCACCGATGCTAATTAACTAACATATCATGCTCTCATAAAAACTGTCCTTCAGCTAAGCGACCTCGTCCGGAGAAAGAAACTTAACGTTCACTTAAAGGAACGCATGAGTCCTCCCTTCCGGTATCAGGCATTCTTCAAAAGTTCGTCTGTGACAATAAAGTGTTTTGATTACTCGGAAGTCGTTGCCTTTGGGGCTTTTCCGCAGCAATCAAGGTAGTCCTCCAGCTGCACTGCAGACTGATCTCAGATCTCGCTTGCTGCTTTCGCCGACCCAGGAAAGAAACTCGGTATTCTTCGGCTGAAAGCCCCAAACCATTTAAAACCTGGAGAGGCCACTTAGGCTACGCCTTAAGGGTATCACGTGATGGATTCAATGGATTAATGCCAAATATGCGGAATTGGTCAGTCTATACTTAACATTCATAGGTCACTGGGAGTCCTCGTACCACTCCTGGCGCAGTGGTGCAGCAGTTAAGCGGTGCGCCAGTGCTCGGCGATGGCAGGTGCTGCCACTGGTGGGGCTTGCGCAACCCAGGTTGTTCTTGCCGAGCAGTCTCTCGCCCCCGTGCTCCTGACCGATCATTATAATTTAACTGCCACCTGCCCACCGGACTGTGAGCAAACCGCCCACGTGACCGATGTGTCAGGTGGGCTACCTGCTTCTATGGCGATTTTTTGCTCACGCCGCCACCGACGACGACGACTTGCTTCCCGCTGAGCAGACACCCTGAACGCTATCGCGTTAAAAATATTCTTATCACGTCACTGCTTATCAAGGAAGAAGGTTGTCCAGTGTTGCGCATTTCCCAGGTTAGGGAAACTTGCCTCTGAGCTTTATTTCCTGGCAAGTTAACAAAATACAAAATCCGAAGAGAAATGTACGGCTGGGCTCACATCGGAACAAATTAGCGGTCTAATCGGTGCTACGCCTAGATTACCCGCCGCCGGAATGTGTGCGTGCTGTTCAATGTTTTGACGTCACGCCTGCACAAGGAGCAACCTAGGGAGGGTTGTCGGTAAAGAAACCTTTGTGCACTTGTTTCGTTACGTCACTTGTGAGCACCCAGCAAATGACGTGGCGTGTACAACATGTGTAAGCGCTTAGTATCATCTCCTGTAATTAGCGTTTCGCCGCAAGCATTTGTTTTTAATTTCATTTACTGCACACATGCGACGAACCGACCAGACACACACAAACTGTCACACTCGAAGAGAGAATTCAACGATTGCGGATAATAAATAGCATATTATAGGATATTAATATGGTATGCCCAGTCGCCATGCTTTTTATGGGTATCGCACCCTATACCTGCAGCACCTCCGAAAATATGTCACGCGTGAATGCGGGAGATCACTGATCACAAGAAACAGCGGCGGCATTCGGCGAACGTCCTGACCACAGCTCCAGATCGCTGTCATTTCCACTTCCTCTTTTTGAGGCGGCGCGTGCTTCAGCTCAGCGCTAAGCGAACATGCGGAATGCACTGTGTCAATATGCAATGAAGGCTACAAAGGCATGCTACAGCGCAACAGAAAATGCGTTCCGAAAAAAAAAGACACTGTTGGCATTCCAAAAGTATAAAAAGAAGCAACTATTTCAAGGAGTCTATCTTTGTCCATCTCGCGAGGATATTAATTGTGCACTCATGAGCCGATAAAATTTATCTCTCGTACGGGGTCCTTGATATAAACCTTTGCTTTCCTCATTGTGCTTCTCGGCAGATTGTAACAATGCTGTTGTTATTGTCACACTATTGTTATTGTTATTGTCAAGCTATCACATGCGCGAGTGTAATTTTCATAAGCTTCTGTGACCAGCATTCCAGGTCACAGGGGAGTATTGGTTGTGCCTGGGGGTGTTCTATTGGGTGCTCTATCTCGACTGTCTGGGCAGACGTGGTCGTTGCGAGGCGCCTATATATGCTTTCAGAATTTACTTTTGAGCCTGTTTTTAACGCGAGAGCGTCAGTAGCCCATGTGGGAAAAAATATTGGGTTAATTAATGCCGACATGTGCGGAATTGTTCATTCTCTTCTTGACATTCATAGATCCCTGAGAGTCCTCATACCCCTCCTGGTGCAGTGGTGCAGCGGTTAAGCGACGCGCCACTGCCAAGCGATGGCAGGTGCTCCCAGCGGTGGGGCTTGTGCTTCCCAGGTTGCTCTTCCCCAGCGACCAATCATTAATTGAACTGCCTCCTGCCACTGTGGCCACTTTTCTCACAATCCGGTGGGCAGGTTGTGAATGACGCCGCAAGGTCACGTGACCTAGGTGGCCCACGTGGTTGCTTCTGCGGGGATTTCTCGCTCACAACGCCGACGACACCGACGCCGGATTTGCTGCAGAAATGGAGCAAAAATTTCTCGGTGTCGGCGTTGGCGATCGTTTGGAGCCTGGCGGGACCGACCGGAGAGACCGGCCGCTCCGGCACCCAAGGTGGACCACATAGGTGGACCACATAGGTCACGTGACCTCGTGACGTCATCACGACCTGCCCACCGGATTGTAAGCAAACTGACCACCATGGCAGGTGGCGGTTAAATTAATGATCGCTCTTTCGGTACGAGCAACCTGGGCCTCACAAGCGCCACCGATGGCAGCACATAGCATCGCAGGGCAGTGGCGCATCGCCTAACCGCTGCACATCTGCGCCGGGAGTGGTATGGGGACTCCCAAGGATCTATGGGTGCAAAGTCGAGAGCTGCCAATTCCGCATACACGGGCATTAAACCATTAACTCTGCCGCGTCATACCCTTACGGCGGTGCTTAAGTGTCCCCTCCAGTTTTGTTCAACTCCCTTCTGTCCGCGCGCAGCAGTACGTGACAGTTGCCCAGTTGTAGACAGTTGTAGACAGCGGACAGACGGACGGGCAAAATCTGCGCGAGGATGTAGCCGTCAGATGCATTCCTGCATTAATGAAGTTTCATGTTTGTTTCTCAATGTTAGACAATCAAGTTTGCAGATAAGCGTTCATTTGGCATCCAGCCAACGCCTGTTCGCTATTCGAAGAGAGCGTTTGGCTCGAGGCAAATTAAGGGCTAGCGCGCTTGCATGTAAAATGCGACATACGGCAATTAATCACGCAACCATAAATTACAAAAATTAGCATCTGTGCGCGTGCTGATGTGTTGTCTAAGGAGAACTTATATACGTGGGCGTGCCGTGGCTACTTAGCGTGTTGAGTGCTTTTTCCCTGCCACGCCGTAAGGAGTGATGTAGTCGCCATATATTACCAAAATTTTCAAACACGCTACTCCCTTAGAGCTGCTATTCTTTTACCGCCATCATATTTGAAACGGCACAAGGACGGGACACAGAGAAGAGGCACCACGAGCGCTGACTATCAGCTGGTTTTATTCGAAGAAGCTCAGGAACATATATAGGTTTGACAATCTAGGAACAACAAAATAATTCCAAAAGGCGCGCAACGCAGCATGACAGAGGGAACGGCACGTGCCCAGCTCGGCTGCTAACGGGACCTCGAAGGGGGAGCCACGAAGAGCAGCAAAACAAGTGTAAATAAGAAACTACAAAAAATTCACAACAAGTGTATGAGATAGCTAAAACCCAGCGACAGGGGGCGCCAGTAACCTGAAGATGATGATAAACCAAGGGAGAAAGAAAAAATGTAAGCAAGTAACAACAAAAATGAATAAATTATAACAATGAAAAGGCAGTTAAAATCTAGCGGCAGAGCGCGCGGCAGAAATCTGTTAATCTAGATATGCGATTTCCTTCGGAAACAGTATGAGAGACGGTGTGCTCACGCGATGTTGTTCTTCTTAATCATGAATGCTTCCCATATCTCACGCGTGAGCTGGTCACGATACTTCTTGATGATGCGCAGCATTTAAGTTAACAGGGGATAGCAACCCTCAAATTGTCAACAATGAATTAGAAGATTAGAACCTGTTGTCTTGCCTAGTGAACTACCGTGCTCCCCTAACGTGTCAATAATGCACTTTCCGGTTTGTCCCATGTATTGCCCGCCACATGAACGAAGAGGAGCTGCGTATTTTGCACATTCTTGACTGTCCAGGGGTGCGATAAGTAAATCGCATAAAGAGAAATGGACCAGGAAAGTGGCAAGATGAACACAAGCAGCTCACTATAGCTTCAAATCGGCGAAATTTTGAGTTATAGCCAGCAAAGCGCCCTTTCCCTTGCAGCAGCAGAAAACCGAAATCAGGAAAGAGCAGCTGTGAGGAGAAGCCTTCAAACGCGGACGCGAGAAACTCTCGCAAACAATCAATCACGCAGAGAACCGTATTCGGCAATGTTCCATGATCGTCGGGCACATCGGGAACTGGCCCTGCGCGTTGCGACAGGCTCTTTGTCACCGCAGAACAATGCCCCGAAGGATTACGCTCTTTTTTATCGGCAGCCCATCGCAACTATCGCTCTTCCTATTCATAAGCAAAAGCCCTGGAGCCATGCAAAAAAGCGCGCGTTGGCGACGAGGCACTGCCGCCGCTCAGCGCACTAGCGAGCCCTCGGTTCGCAGGGCAGTTATTATCGCCTTACGCGGGCATGATCGCGAAGCTGCCGCTACTTTTCGCCGCTCCGTTCAAAGCTGGCCCCGCTGGTAGCCGCTGAGTTATTTCGAGCCTTATTTATGGCCCTATCTCGGGGCGCTTGAAGGTGAAGCAAGGCTGTACACACATAGGAAAACTTTCTAATGGACGCTCGCAGCGCCAGCGCGGATCAACGCGAGGCGGCTCCTCGTATCGTCTGCGTATCGCCGCACCCAGGAGCAGACGACGTCCGGCAGGCGTATTTTCAGCGGTTTGTTCATTTCTTTTTTTTTTTTTGCCCCGGAGGGCGGCCGTGCTTTTGTCCGACACCTCCGCCACCATGCCTGGCCCATCACCTCACTTGCCCGTATTAATCTCAGCGGGCCAAGCACCATCGCTATCTTGCTACGCACGCGGCTGGCACCGGAATCGTACACCGAGCTTGAACGCCAGCGGCTGTTAGCTGCTCTGGGCAAAGAAAGGCGCCGACGCTTTTTTGCGAGCCATCTATCACGCACCACGACGGCCACAGTGCAACGGGCAGCCCTTTTTCCTAGCTCACTCAATTCGTTTTGCGCGGCGCAGTTTCCACTCTCCACCAAAAGATGGCGCCACGTACCGAAGCATCTCCAGCTGCCGGAGGCCACTGGCAACTGCAGCCACTGCAGCGCTCTTTTCTGGGGATGACCGTTTCGTTTGTTAGCTTGCTAGGAAAACTTCTCCTGTTCCTGTCGGGGTCATCACCGCTTTTACTTTTCTGCCACGGCTATGTGGACTTTCGTTTCTATCTTGGCGTCGGTTCACTACGCGATGCCTTATTAGGTGTGCCATGAATTGACGAAGAAACACCCTGTATTTGCTATTCTTTTTTTCGCATTCCTATCTGCACAAACACACATACGCACACCACACTCTGGCAACCTGCTGTCTCTATTTGACTCATCTGCCTCGCTTCTTTTATTTTGCACCTAAAATTATTGCTGTCTATTTTTGTCATTGCACTGGTATTAGCAAAGCAGCCTTTGTACTCAGTGAGGGCTGAATGGCGGCGAAGCGATGATGTAATTAGCCCAGGTATCGACAAACTCGTGGAAAGTGTCGACGGGCTTAGCAAGTCTCCATGAACAAAGCTTTGGGGCCTGAAGCCTTAAATGGCGAAGGCTCACCCATTGTCCTCCAGATAAATGGCAAGCTATTGTCGGCGGCTTGTGTGGATACCCGGAAGACAATTTGAAAATAAGAGAGCGCTAAAAAAAAAAAGATAAGGATGAGAGGGTTTATCGGCAAAGCCGGGAGGGCGGCAAGAAGTAAGTGAAAGGGGTTTAACAGTGATGAATTATGCATATTTTGCACCCTTTTACGTGCAACATTTTTTTTTTTTACTTCACTTCTTCCTGATGACTTCTTCCCGTTAGGGTCGACAGTGCAATACAAATCTATCCTTCCCACCTGCTATCGAAGCAAGCTTCCAAATTTGCCGATGTTTTCATGGCGATGTTTCTGAAATTTAGATATCTTGGTACCGTTGAGGGCATGGCTAAAATTACCGACTTTGAAACGGTGCACAGCTGATATTGGATTGAGGAATTTCGGAATGCTCGGTTTGAAACATATCCCTTTTTTCTTCATGCTCAAGTACTAGCGCAGAACACCTTAAAGGCAACTATTTTTTCACTGAAGCTTCAGTCTACGACCTTAAGGCTGTTCTAACACGCCAGCGAGAAATAGAATCTTGTCAATAATCGAGATGGCAGGAAGTCGTCCTAGGTTTTTCCAGGTTCCTACGAAGGCGGTAAAAGGCATACCGGCCTCACTCTCAGCTGACAGGATTCACGGGTGTCAAAGGGAGCATGAAAAACTGGGCCCTACGCATGTCGCGAATCCCCACAAGACTGTAATGTGTTCCCGACAATCAACACACCAGTGCTTAAAGTCAGGGGGGTCTCAGACCCACCAAGCTAGAATGTAGAGACTGCATGAATCCGAAGCAAGCAAACCATTTTTTTTTATTCTTGTCAGTGATGGTCGGAATATTTATTCTTATCGTTTCGAAAATTTCGCTGTGCTTTCAGTAAGCATCGTTGACATATTAAAATGTTTGCTGAAACTCGAGGCGGTGGCAGAAAAAGGAAACCCGTGCCCTCATACACGAGTCAGTCCATAGCCGGCCGCTATGCTTCAAGGATACACTACAACAACGGGCACACTGGCAGAGAGCATACCCAGCAATTCTGGACAAAAGCATTTTTGAGCGGGAAACCGTTTATGAACGCAATTTTTTTCATGTAATCTAAGATTTCACTATAACAATCAATATATCCGCAGATCACCCGACAGCAGTCTTGTATCTTTTTTTTCTGTTCATGTTTCTACTGTCGTCAAAAGCGTTCTCCATTGATTTTCTATGGCAGACTTAACTGTTCGACGCGACCAATAAAAAACTTTAAAAGAAAGATTTCGCTGCATATCAGAATGATGGACCATTGCTTTCAATATTTCCACAACTGTGTTTTACAATTTTCCAATTTTCAAAATTTTTGCCCGAGAAAGCCGGACTTTTGTGGGGGTCGTTTGCTTCAGGTCTGTGACATAAACTGAACAAACAATGACGTTTAGAAATGGCCGCCGCGGTGGCTGAGTGGTTATGGCGCTCGGCTGCCGGCCCGAAAGACGCTGGTTCGATCCCGGCCGCGGCGGTCGAGTTTCGATGGAGGCGAAATTCTAGAGGCCCGTGTGCTGTGTGATGTCAGTGCACGTTAAAGAACCCCAGGTGGTCGAAATCTCCGGAGCCCTTCACTACGGCGTCCCTCATAGCCTGAGTCGCTTTGGGACGTTAAACCCCCATAAACCGTAAACGTTTAGAAATGATTTCTCCCCTTTGTATGAAACGATGCGTAAAACAGACCGCCAGACACTTTCTCTCTCATCCACTTTATTTCCCTTTCCAACTGTGCTCGAATCTCTAGAGGCCACCTTCGCCTCACAAGCTTGAAAATGACAAACGTTGTTCTTGCGAGCAAAAAACTGGCGTTTCTGGAATCGCGCTCAAGCAGCCGACATGCGCTGTAGTTTTCCTAATCTCGACCTTGACGCAACAAAATGGGAAGGCGAAGACTGGCCCACAAGAAAGAAGCCGAGCCTTTTCTGTGTTACCTGTGTTATTTGTTCTTCGCAATTTCATTCCATAAGTGCTTATCCCCCTTTTTTATTTTTTTATTTTTTTGTTTCAGCCGCCGCGGTATCTCAGTGTTTATGGTGTTCGGCTGCTGACCCGAAAGACGCGGGTTCGATCCCGGCCTCGGCGGTCGAATTTCGATGGCGGCGAAGTTCTAGGGGCCTGTGTACTGTGCGATGTTTTGCAAGTTAATGAACTCCAGGTGGTCGAAATTTCGGAGCCCTTCACTACGGCGTCCCTTACAGCCTGAGTCGATTTGGGACGGCAAACCCCCATAACCATAGACCAAAAACATTTTTTTCTTTAACTATAATGAGACTTTTTTGAGCATTCACATACCGCCCGAGTCCTGACCAATCCCCAACAGTGTGTGCATGTCTCATTTCTGCTTGATGATAACGACCACAATCGGTTACTGTAGTATTGAGCTGCTACTCAACGCTCGGGTCCTTCTTTCTTCCTGTGCTATGGGCTGGTCTCCGCCCTTCCACGTTTGGTAATCTACAAGCGTCCCTGATTTCATGAGCCGACACCATGTTGTAACCTAACGGCAAAGGTTTTGCAAACGCGTGTGCGGCCGAGATTCCAAAGTATTGCTATGCTTTGGAACGCAATCTCCTCCCGCCCCTTCCTGTTTGTCGCCCCACCTGCGATGCGCCTGGCGGCATTTCCCGTCGGGCTGGCGATTCGCAAACGCCGCGTGTGTGGCTCGAACTACGCAACCTCGCAGGCTCAGGGCTCTTCACGTCAGGAGCAGCAGCCGGCGTAGAAGTCGAGATGTGTTGGTGAAACACCTGCCTCCTGCCTCGCTCTCAGGATGTGACTCGCCTGTCGTGCGACCGAACAGCTGGATACGCTCGTTGCACACGCCTGCCCCCCCCCCCCCCCCCCCTCCCCCCCCTACCTTTCCCTCCTCATTCGGTGCTCACTTTTCCGCACACACACCTACCTGCAGTGTCGACAGACAGAAACCCGAGAAAGCCTGAACGGCGTTGAGGCAGTGCGTAAAAAAACACGATTTGCTTGCACATATAAGGAGGGCTGTGCAATAGCGCCGAAGACGGTTTACTTGTGGATGAACCAGTTTAAACCTGGTTGGTGTTGCAGTAAAGATGAAACACGCTCTGCACTCTCTTGCAATTCAGGTTGCGAGTTCCAGGCTGTGCAGTGCCTGCAGGAAGCTGGAAGCATGGTTTGGAGAAAGAAATAGGATACTTTTCCTTACAAAAATGGCTTATAGACAGCCTATAGAGTTCTTATAGACTCTATTACCTTCCTATACGTATTTCTTTTTGTCTATTCATAGTCTATAGACTGTCTATAGACTGTCTGTAGACAAAAATCTACTAAAAGTATTGCCATAAATCTATAGATTGTGTATAGACTGTCTGTGGGATTTGCATTGCCTATAGACTGTTCTCTAGGGTTTGCCTATAGAGAGTCTTTAGACTTTATGGACAGAAGTATGTGGACAGTCTATGGACTGTCTGAAGAATTTTTATAAGGGTTATATGCAGTATTATGCGTTCATGGCCAGAAAAGTAAAGTAGAGTGGTAAGTTCACTGTGCAAGCCGTCGTGGTTCGCCTCTGGGGAGTGTCCTGAGTTTCTCAAATTACAATTCCAAGTCGGGGATTTGGTTCGAATAGAATCACCTCACGCAGGTGCAGTGTATTGTGTGTCGGGGCAACGGGCATGGGGCAGTCGTGTTGGGTGCTTCTGTATTCGGTCTTTTGAAAGCGAAAGCGACGGGGCATTTTATGCGAGGGATCTGGCTTCTGACATCAGGGGCTTCCATGCGCCACACGGGGATTTCGACTTTTCACTCATTATCCCACTAGGTGGTTAGCTGACCGCATCTTCGGGAACCTCCCGCGTCTAGAGGCGTCACCAGTCGTCACCTCAAATCTCTTCGAATGGAGAAGGTGAACCCAGTGAAGCTGATCCCATTTCCCTCGAGGCACATCGCTTTGGGTCGGGTCAACCCGTTGCGCGTACTGCTTTGGCCACCGTCAGAGGGAACAGAAAATGCCACGACGGTTGACTGTCGATCAGAAGCGCACGCGAAATGATATTTCCATTCAGTCTTTGGTTCTACTGAATCGAATTGAACAAGACTTTCGGCGGGGAATATTTTATTATTATTTGCTCTTTTTTTTACACACAGTGCCAATCCCATCCGGAGTTATTGCAGGAATAACACATGAAGCCTTGACAGATGTGTACCAGACAAACTGTGCGATGCTAGTGCACGTTAAAGAACCCCAGATTGTCGAAATTTCCGGAGCCCTCCACTACAGCATCCCTCATAGCCTGAGTCGCTTTGGGACTGTTACGATCGGGGAACGCCAACATGCCAAGAATGTTTAAGCACATTCAAGCAGGGAGTCATTAATCGACAGATGCTTCAAAGGGCCGGCGGCATGGCTGCGGCGCCACGAATGCAGGTGGCGGAGTCAACGAGGGACCCCCCCCCCCCCCCCCCTTGTTATTTACGGGGTGAAATGGCCACCGCTGCCTGGGAACGTTTCTCGGGAGCATTGTTCTCATTGGTTCACGACGCCGGACCCACCCGGGACATAACTACGTCGTTTTCCCTTACGGGTCGGCGGGGGCGGCGGGCTGCGCGGGGCTGCCAGTGAGCCGCGGCAGACGCGGCCGTGTTTGACTAAGCCAACGACGCCGGAATGCTCGTGCTTCGAAAACGACCTCGTCTTACCCTAAGTGCCTTCCCTTACGTGGAACCATCGGTGCAAGTACAGCGGCGGCCTTTCGTTCCCACGGAGCGCTGTGCAGTGCAGGTGACTGACCTTCGACGCTGCCATGGGGCCCCCATTCGGGCTTTTCATCCCTGCTGCAGGGACAGCACGGACCATAGCTTGCCAGAAGTGGCGAGAGTGTGCTGTTGGGGACGTCCTAGTAGGCGGATCCTAAAGACGGGACACGTGATCGACGTCACAGTGATTGGACGCATTTTTAATGAACTATATTCCCCAACTAGGGACCTGGGGACAGGGGACCTATATTTAAGCAGCAGTATGACATTTGATGGACCAGCTCCCGCCTCACTCTTTCGAGCTCTGTAAATATGTAAATAAACCCTTTCAGTCTCTTCTCCACCTCGAAGCCCATCTCGTCTCCTCGTCACTCCGTAGCAGCAGACTCCCGATCCGCAACCCGTGGACCTCGGCCTGGCGAGAGATGGTCCAGGCGAACCAGGGGCCCGCATCTAACAGGACGTTAAACCCCGATAAACTATGGACTATAGACAAACTGAAGGGAGCCAAAGTTGGTAGCCTGTTTGTGTTGTTAGCATATTATAGTAGCTTTAGTTACAGAACAGTGCGGCGCAAAAAAAAAAATGCGCTTCATTACCGTAGAACAAACGTGGATTTATCAGTACACCCCTGCGCCGAAACAGCATTCTAACCCGTGAAGTTGCAAGCGCTGCAAAGAAATCAAAGACCGTGTCAACGGCTGGGAAGGTGATGGTGAAATCTGTATTAGATACAAGAAACCATCCTTATCGAAAACTTGCGGAAGGGCAGAGCAATAAAAGGATGCAGTATGCAAAGTTAGTGTACAGTATAAGAGAAAAGCTGGGAAAAGACGGTGCTGTCTCGTGGACAATGTAGTGCTCTTTCACGTAAAGCCTTCGATGAATTATAAAGGGGCTTTACTTTCGCCGAGACAGGCGCGCCATCCCAAATGTCGACCGTCGCAGAAGGCGAAATTGTTCCAATTAGGCTTCTAATTGTATCCTCGCCCCTCCTGTACTTTCCCTATAGTACCCATTTGATTTCTCCTCCTTAGCAGATTTGAAAACCCGTTGAGAAATTCTAGTCCACTGAATATGCCAATGCCGCCCGGTCAGCGGGTATTTCTTTGGCAATGCCTCCTGGTTTACTGATAGGAGGTGAAGAGATGCAAATTTGACGTACAAAGCGTGTAGTAATTGATGAAGGTTTATGTTTAATAATCTCTTTTTTTTTCAGAAAAAAATGAAAAGGCGCCTAAATTGCATTTTACCGCCCATGTCAGACCATCCCCGGATGTCACAGCGAGTGCACGAGGCTTAAGAACAGGCATATGCTCTTACACACGCGAACAAAACGAACATACAGCCATTCCGCGTACCAACATTTCGGCGCACTACGAAGTGACTATACATGTGTCACACTGCTGCAGGTTCTTTCGCTTCTACCTGATACTTGCTGTGTAGCACAGTAACCCCCCCCCCCTCTCTCTCTTTTTTTCGGATAGGGCTGTGCGGTCCTCGTCCCGAGAAAAAGGCTCGCTCCCCACCTACCCCGGGTACCGTACCGAGGGCGGGTACAAGACCTCGCTGTCGATAGCATCGGAGCCCCGATACCGGCAGCCGCCGCTGGGGCCCGGGCCAACCGCTCCCGTTCCGAGATCCCGTTCGATCGGGCGCCTCCATCCCGGGAAACTCTCACCTGATCGAAGGGGCCCATCCGGCCTCTGCTGCTACTGCCTCCTGCGAACACCGAGTTTTCCCGGGACTCGCCGCCTTTCCCTTAACCTCGCCCCCTCCGCTTCCCCCCTTTTTTTTTCTTCCCCCAGCGCAGCGTTACGGTCGTGGCTGTTCTCTGACTTCTTTGCGGTCCGTGACTTCGCAACGCTTCTCTGAAAACAGAAGCGTGGACTCTTCTGAGCTTGTTGCAGCGGTGCGCTCGGAGATAAATGACCCGTTGGCATGCTCCCGGGCGTGTTGCAGGAAAGCTGCTTCGTGGAAGTCGCTGCGCAGTGTATACGCCGCTGTGTCGTAGGTGGACGACTGATTGCAGCTGAACGTCGATGTTCTCCGGCGTACTTTTAGGAGGATTGCGTGTTCACTTACCGCAAACTTGCGTCTATTGCTTTTTATACCAGAATGCTCATAGGCCGCGAAAGTGCAACGATCGAAGCTTTAAGCTTTCACGGCAGTGCCCTGTGGCGTAACCATGAGCGTTAGCCAATAGGAACTTGAGAATCGAACTCCGTATCGACATGCATTTCTTCAATGAAAGTGCGGTCAATGCAGTTCCGGTCTAGAAAATTTACTGTTCGGGCCTTTCTGTCGATTCCCCTCGCTCTATTGACTCTTCAACTGTGTCTGGGCGACAAGGGGATAATTTTTCTGATCCTCTCAAAACGCGTGTAAGGTGGTGCGACGAGCCTGAAGACACGGCGTATCTTGAGACCAGCTCGATACGGTCACCCACGCTCTCGCGTCAAGGTCACCTAGCGGTCGAATGGCCAGAGCCCCCGCGGCACACAAGCCCGGGGTTGGGAGGGTTCGCGCTCCCGGGACCTCGCGTGAGCGCACACAGCGGCCCAAGTAAAAGTCGTCCGTCGCGAAAGAACTCCAGATCAGCACGCTCCGCGATCGAAACCGGGCGCCTTGGCGGGCCTCGGAGCAGGGACCACGCTGGTGGATCCACGTCACGCCACACGTGTACGCGCGCGCGCCGCGCAACCGTTCCGCCGACCGACACAGCAGCGAGCTGCCTCGGCGCAGCGAAGACGACTTTCTCATTCCCGCATTCTTTTTTTTTCTTTTTCCATTTGCCCTCGCACGCACAATGAAGAGAAAGCCAAGCCCACCGAAAAGAAAAAGCGGAAAACGCGGCTAAAAAAACACAAATTAATGAAAGGAAAAGGGAATGAAATACGCGGTTGTCTTCGATTGCCGTAGCGAGTCGTGAGCGGAGATTTTCTTTTTTTTTTTCTTTCTTTCTTTCTGGACGCATGCGTGCGGGACCGACCCTCCGCCTCAGGCGCAGCAGCCGAAGCCGCCAGCAGCGCTTGCTCCAGAAATCGCGCGCACGGATCAGTGCGCGGTCGTCCTTTT
Organism: Amblyomma americanum; assembly: GCF_052857255.1. Classification (NCBI taxonomy): domain Eukaryota; kingdom Metazoa; phylum Arthropoda; class Arachnida; order Ixodida; family Ixodidae; genus Amblyomma; species Amblyomma americanum. The sequence continues at coordinate 159,128,158 of NC_135499.1, read as the reverse complement.
GTCTCCTTTTGTTTTTGTTTTTTGTTTTCTATCAGCGCTCGTGTGTATACTTCTCGTCTTCGCTTTCACGCGATCGCGAAAACATTCCGGGGGCCGCGTGCATGTCAAAGGAACAATCGTGCGAACGCTGGAAGCAATGAGGAAAGTCACCCGTCGGTCGCTTTTTTTTTTCTCCTTCGTCATCATTGGCTGGTCTGTCCAGTCGCCCTTTCCCCTTTTCGCCCCCGAGGCGTGCGACGACAACTAACGGCTAACGGAGCGGCAGCAACCCGTATATGCACACACAGACACACGCACACAAACACACGCGCGCGCGGACATATGTATACGGGGCTGTGCGCTTTCCCGCGCCTCGCGTGAACCGGGTGAACTGCGACGCTGACTCCGTTGTCTCTCCACGGAATCCACCTTTTTTTTTCTTTCATTCTTCGCACACCAGGAAAAGAAAGGCACCGGCCTCAATTGGCCTTTGTATCTCACCCCCTCTTCTCTTGTCGGTGCAAACACACGTGTGTGTGTGTGTGTGTGTGTGTGTGTGTGTGTGTGTGTGTGTGTGTGTGTGTGTGTGTGTGTGTGTGTGTGTGTGTGTGTGTGTGTGTGTGTGTGTGTGTGTGTGTGTGTGTGTGTGTGTGTGTGTTTGCAGAGACATCGTGTATCGTCGTCTGCTCATGCGTCGTGTCCGTGCGACGAAGATAGCACTACATTCGGGAACTAGGAATAGCAAACTTGCAGTTTTTTTGTCCTCTTTCTTTCTTCCTTCTTTATTGTCTTTTTTTTTTTCGTTCAATCTGGAGTCCGTTCGCTACGGGAACGAAGCGATATTCTCGCGCATTACCATTGTTTCGCTTTCAAACCTTTCGCTGCGTTTTCAAGTCCTCTTATTCCAAGAGGTAACCGACCTTTTTATATGCCGCCTTCGGCAGGCGGGCAGCAATCTGGAGCACGATCAAACAAACAAAGAAATAGCGAGAAAGTCGCAATTCGCGAGATAGGCCTTGGAAGGAAATGTACAGCCGCATATTGGCTGTCGCGCTGTCTGCCATATTTTTGGTACGGCGAGGTCTCCTCCTATGAGCGCAGAAAAGAGCGTTTGTATCCGCTCTATCTGCGCTTATTTACATGCTGCGAGTGTTTTCTCTGTGCCCCACTCGCACACATTTAACGATCGGCTTCGGCAGGCACGAGTATATGCAGTGAATAAGTAAGGCACATTTATGACCATTGTAGTGAATTAGGCGTTTCATGCGTGGAATGTTGAAACCCGCAGTTTGTAGTGTAGCAGCCTTCTCTTTTCTTAGCTTCCATTCCACTGAAGCCCATGCATTACAGGGCTAGCTTTATAAGGGACGTCGGCTAATTTCATCACGTTTGTAGAACCCACAGGTGCGCCCGCACACAAAATAAGCACGAGTAGGTGAGCAGGGGTGCACAGGTGCGCAGATGAGCACCTGTGCGCTTGTGTGGACGGACTGAGAGGCGAACACAAATGAGTGAACATCCGGGCACAGGCAGGTCAAAATGTCGCCGAATAATGCGTGGATATTTCATAAAGTTAGAAACACTGACGACGGCCTTGCATCCGCGAAGGAAAAAGAAATCGGAAATTATTCAACATTTTATAGCTTCGGCAGATGACACATTCGGGTCGAGTCGTTATCCCGAAAAATCACTAGATGAAGTAGTTAGCACATCACAGTTGATATATGTGCAACTAAGGGGAGGTTTAGTTAGAATTGACAATATTGCTTCATCTATAAGATTATAGCGTACTGAAGCGAGACTCCGGGTACTCTTTGAAGGCTGCTAGCCCGTCTACTTCTAGTCTGACTCCGGAGGTGATGAAACCTGAGCTTTCTTGGTCGTCGTCACAGCCATCGTTATTATTATCACCATTCGATCAGCCTAACTGCGTCCAGTGCAGGTCAAAGGCCTCACATATCGCTATTCAATCAGCCTTGTCCTGAGCCCGCCGCGGCCACTCTGTCTCTCAGCATCGCCCCTGTAGTTTTCCTTTCCATAGCCCGCTGCACTGTTCTCAGTTTAACAACCCCCGACGCAGAGATTTATTACGGGAGCAGTAGGTGCTTCGTCGGTTGATCTGCATGGTACGCGGCACGGTTTCCAGCGCAGCGGACGAGGCGAAGGATATTGGATGCAGGGGCTAGCTCGAGCACGTGCACGGTCATTCTCTCGTTGCGGTACGGAGAAGGCATCAGGCACTGGCCCCTTCACCGGGGTGTAGCTAACTGCAGAGGTTCCGCGCACTCTTTTGTCCCGCCCTGCCTGCGTCTTCAGCCCCCACCGGCTACCTTGGAACCCATTCACAGCGGATTATGGTCCCCGCTGTCGGGTCCAAGGCGCCAGCGAGTAGCGGACGGGCTGAGGTTTAGCGTACCGGGAAACGGGAGGGCGCCCGGCGAGGGCCGGTGCGCAAGTTTCGAGCGGGAGTCCCGGCTGAAGGGTCGTTCTGTTAGGAGGAGTGAGACATGACCAGTACCAGTCTATGTTCAGCGGGCTCAATACATGGTTTGCATGTGACGTCACGTCCGGCGGCGCGCGCTGCGGCGGACATGTTGGTGCAGTCTGTGCGGAGTCGGTGGAGTGCGTATCGCACGCGTTTCCTCGCTAGTGGTAACACGTGCAATTTTGTTGCCTTTTGTGTGGCATGCCGCCGCTTCTCAGTAAGCAGCCTTTAGACGCTACCTACCGCTTAGATCTTACGGGGTCGGAGCGCGTTCGGTATGCGGAAAAAGTGTGTCTCTGCGATAATATCGACCCGTTCATGCTGCGGCCGGGAACGTACACAGGCGATGTCGACATATTTCCAGAGATTTGTTACGGTGACATCGTCAATTGCCTTGTTTTTTCTGCAAGCTTTCTGACCCTTGTAGATATGAAGGCGTTTAAGTCCACCGAGGCGCATAATTATTTCACTAGCGGCTGGGTGAAGGGACTGTCGGCAAAACAGCTGCAAGGGGACAAGGTGCTTCTACTTGGAGAGGTAAGCCGCAGGGCATTGATCTTTGTAAGGATTAGAGTAAAGAAATAACGGTTATTAAATCCACAAGTGACTGAGTGTAAGCAATCACTCAGTAAAGTTTTAAAAAGAACTGTTTACAAACTGTCAGGCTAGTGATTCATTTCTTCATATGTACTGAACCTGGACGACTTCAGATTAAATCACGAGTTATTCTATTTTTATGGGCATATGAAAGGAACCGTTGCTGGTTTATCTTAGTTTGGAAACCCAACAAGTTATTGCGCAAAAAAGAAACGGTCATGCGTGGAGAGATTGTTATCGCTCGCTACAGATTTGTCAACCAACAATTTAGGTCTCGCCTGTCGCGTCGCGCACTATGGCCCGCATTAAGTGATCAAGCTCATCGCTGTTGCCGTTTTCGACGGTCCGGTAGCGCGACAAGATCTACAGTGACGTGTGCCTTCGCAGAGATGTGCCCAATGTTAATTTGGATTCGTAGCCTCCATTGTTCCCGACTCCTCAGCCTGACACTCCGCTTGAGCCGCGCGTTTCTGGGTCCGTCGTCTTGCCGCGCGAGCGTGGCGACCGGGATCACCATGTTTTGCGCTGTAGCCGAGCAAAAGCGTAGGGGCCCAGTCCGGGTCCGTCTCCTCCCACAGTTTTGATGGTCTGCCTACAAAATGCAAGAAAAATTTGTTTAAAATGAGATTTTCCGCTATGCTTGTACGTCATGCACCTAAATAAACACTGTGCATATGCAACGGACTTACCTTTTACGAAGTGGGCGCCGCAAACACGTATGCCCGTCCTTTCGGTGTTGAGATCGGCACGTTTTATACGAGCCAGCCACACCTCCCGTCGCTTCGCGCATAAAGCTTTCGTACGGTCACCTTGATGCTCGATGACCTTTGGAAGACGAAAAAGTTTGTGTTTGTTGATTTCGCCCAACAAGTGCGGTTGGAGCATCCAACAACAGCGCAGATAACCATCGCAACGCCGTCGAAGTACACCGTACGCGCGAATTGCATCAAGTGCACCACGGCCGCTGCGACTGCACCAACATGGCGGAACAGTATCCCAGGGTTCCCAGCTACGACGTCAGTGCAAGCCATGTATACCCTTGAGTCGGACAGCCATGAACAAAAGTTTGCAGGATGCGGATTAGGATTCGGATTTGGACAATAAACCTTTAAATAACAGTCGCGTTTGACGTAATACTGTACACACACACACACACACACACACACACACACACACACACACACACACACACACACACACACACACACACACACACACACACACACACACACACACGTGTGTGTGTGTGTGTGTGTGTACCAATTGCTCCACTATGAACTGATAACGCGCACAACCTGTACACATTTCTTATTGTGTAAATAGTTTGTGTATATGACCTCTCCCCCTATCCTCTCTTCCTGTCCCCTCACCTCTTTCATTTCATTTCTCCATTCTGCCTGCTATCCTTTGTTACCGCTGCCCCAGCTCAGATGCTTCAGAATCCATGGCAGATGCCGGGGCTAGCAAAAAACTTTTCCTTCCTTCTTATTATTATTTTAATAAAACCACTTACTACTACTACTACTACTACTACTACTCTTGCCAATCAGCACGTAATCGTTCCAGTATATTATGGAGCACGCGCATGTTCGGGCATGCTTGGATACGTTTTTTCTCCTGACTTCAGATGAGTTAGTTAATAGTTAGGCTAGTTGGCACTGTAGATCTAAGGTCATGTTTTTAGCATAACAGCGCAACGGGACACGACCAAACAGGACCTGCTTTGTTCGACCTTAGAATTTTTTTTTTTGTCTTCAGCCAGCAACCCGTAAACTTTCGTGAGTGGCTGTACATACCTGTAAATACTGCATATGTTTTTCTTGCTTGCAAATACAGGTGAGAAGTGAAGTTCGTCGTCGCGATTGTTCAGTGTCACCCAATTGAGGCGGAGACGAAACAACCTGAAATTCACTCTCGACATGGCCTCTACGCCATCGAGATTGATATTGCGTAGCAAAATCAATGCGTAGCAAAATCAATGCGTAGGAAAATCATGCTCTTAAAGTTTGTCCAGCGCTCACACTGAGTAGTAAAGACTGCCATAGGAAACAAATGGGGCGAGTCTTTGTCAATAAACAGAAGGTAAGCGTGTAGGAGCTGCGGATATATTGACTGTTATGTTGCAGTCTTATGATATGCGAAAATTTTCGGCCATAAACAACCTACCGCTGAAAAATGCACTTGTTCAGAATTTCTTGGTGCCTGGCATAGGTTTATTTGTAGGATGGCCGACGACAGGGTGGGGGGCAGCGCTTTTCCATAAAATAAGTGTATTCCGTTTTATTGAATTTTTTGCAACCTCGTTGCTGGCGGATTTTTACAAGACAGCGAGCCCCGTCAAGGTCGCAGAAAAGCCGGTGCCGTCGTTGTTGTCGGCGTCAGCGTGACGGAAAAATCGGGATTGGTCGAAAAGACAGCCATTACTAGAGGCTCCCATAGATGGCGCCAGCCACACCAGCGGCGTACAGCGACGCACGGGGTGCGAGTCGGACACGCCACCGCTGCGCCATGCAGGCTCGTTCGTACGGCTCGGTTAAAGCGGGGCTTTATATGTACAGTCTTAGTCAGAAGTCTTCAGGCCAAAGGCTTCTCTTTTGACCCGCATTATTGAGCCATTACGGCACAATTAAAGAGCACAGGGCCCTGAAATGCTAGAAGGAGGTTTCCTCCCGCGGTACATAAGCTTGCTGCTTGACGTATTCTTTGATTGCTCCACTAAACGGGGACTTAAAGGAACATTAATTGCACTACAAATGAACGCTGTGGCCTAAATACTTTCGACCAAGGTGCACGTCGTGTGGTGTTTCACACAATGATTCTGATTGTGAAAGGGAAAACAGTGTTCGTGTCTGCGTGGGCAAGAGGAACCGCTCGATCCTTAAAGGCGGAGCCTAAGTGCCCCCCCCCCCCCTCCCAACATTATTCCTCTGTTGAGTCGTTTGTTTTATTGCTTCGCGTATATATGCGTTGGACGCGGGATTTCGTTCGTAATCCCTTTAGCCTTCTCTTGGTGTGGGGCGGTGCTTGTCTGTGCAAACCGTGGGGAGAGATGCTCCAGGAGTGCTTATCGGCTTGCGTCACCCTTATTCCTTTATTCCAATGGGGGGGGGGGGGGGGGGGGGGGAGGGGAAGGGGGGGGAGCAACGGGACGTGGATTTGGTTCTCTTGGACTTGCCAGTAGTGTGGGTCAGATGTTTCCGTGGCCCCGTGCGGGTCTGTCACCAGCGACGGTAGAGGACGAAGAGAGTTACATTAGGGTGTCTCGCTGGTGTGGCCATCGAGGCATCCTATTGCGTACGTAGCGCATAGAGCTGGTCGTTACGTCACACAATCCGGCAGTTTCATCGGGGACGTTCTATTCTCTACTTTGTTAACGCCACCGCGCGCATATAAAAGAAAGAAAAAAAAATAGGAAGACGCTTAAGCTTCGCCTTAAGAGTAGACACGATTGCGCCCTCTCCTCCTTTTTCGACATCTCCTTTTGCCATCGCAAGAAGCACCTGCGATGGCAGGTGCTCCCAGCGGTGGGGCTTGTGCGCCCCAGGTTGATCCTCCCGAGCGACCAATGATTAACTGCCACCTGCCACAATGGGCAGTTTGCTCACTGTCCGGTGGGCAGGTTGTGATGACCCCGTAAGGTAACATGACCTAGGTGGCCCACCTGCATCCTAGGTTGCTCTCCGAACACCACCTGCCAGAGTCATGCTCGTGATGCTCGTGAGTCATGTTCACAACACGACGCCGTCAACGGCGACATCGGATTTTGTAGAGAATGGGTCTGTTAACGCTGTCGCGTTAAAGTAATGAAATAAACGCACATGTTCTTCTCCAATGCTCATTTACAATAAGGAAAACGTAGCAGTGATGCACTATCGGGGACAAAAGTTCCTATTGGAAGCTTGCGAAGAGATTTAGGCTCATAGGCGGCGTGTTTTTCAGCGATCAGATCATTTCACTGCCACTAAATAAAGAACGTGAGTTTGACTTTAACCTCCACAAATGTGTTCTCGATCCGGCGGCTAATAACAGAACTACTGGCTTCGTTCGGGACCTACACGGCCTGGGGATTTTTTTTCCTGACTGAACTTTTTATTTCAAGTGGGGAGATGTAATTTTTGTCTGTTTTTAATCAAGTTTGAGATAAAGAGAAATAGAGTAAAATGAGAATACGATACCAGGGATGTGCGAATACCCCCCTTTTTTTTCAAACCGAATCGAACACGAATCGACTAGTGGAGGAATCGAATCGAATACGGTTACAATGTTCGTGAGAATATATGGTTCAGTCTTGTGGCTTACGAATGAAAACAGGCAAGAGCTAGGGGCGGCGATACAGCGCTGTAACTCGCGGAGTTATAGCTAATGTATGGGCCAAAAGACGCAAGACTGATCTCCACCATGGGGACGCGAAACAGAGTCGGCATATTAACCGTCATGTGATCCAACAAAGAAAATTATGTTTTGCTCCTGTTGGCAACAGCGAATCAACTATATCACCACATCTCGGTAAATGAGAGAGGCGCGAGCTATATGAGCCAGGGTTTTGTAGATCGGGCATTGCGGCTTGGCTAGCTAAACCTGACTAAACCTTGCTGTGTCGCCCAGTATTATTAACGCTGCCGTATACGAACGCACCGCATCGCTGCGCTGGACCTTCTTGTTGTTAGTGGATATTAATAAAATAGCAATGGAACGAAAAGATGTTTGGAACCGCGGCATTTTCCATCTAAACCTGAAGCACCTGAGCTGCGAATAGCCGGAATAAAAGGACAGGGAGAGGGAAGGAAAGGGGTAGCTATAGTAAGAAAGGATAGGGGTAGGGAGGCAATATACACTATGTACAATTACAGAATAGGGACCTCCTTGTCCACGTGACCGATTTCGGCCGCAGCTGTGCACCGTCAAAGTGGGCGCTGTTTTCGCAACAGTCGTCGCAGAAGACTACAGCGTTTCTACGTACCACTTATCCGAAAACTATTTAGTATATTCGAATAGTTTCATATAATTTAGAATGCGCACTATTTTATTCTTCTGCGAATCAAATAGAAGGATATTAGATTCGCTATTCGAAAATCTGGAATATTATGCACCCCTGCACTATACCATTGGGAACTCAGCCCTATGGACTCTGGGTTTCGTGTGCGGTTCTCTCTCGGATTTTTTTCTCGCGTCTACTGTACAGGTGCATAAACAGCCACCGTTTATGTCCTGCTCTATATTTTATAAGTTTAAAATAATTTTTCGGCAGTAGCCGTTTGTGCCGCATGCGCTGAAAATTCGAGAAGAAACTGCACTTATTATTGAATCGGCGCATTCATTGACCGACCGATTGGTCATCGATTTATTTATTTATTGAATCGACATTGAGGTGGGTATATTACAGGCGTCGACAGATTAGGGGTGAATGTAACGCCCAGCCAGATTGAAATGATGTAATTTTTTATCAAGGCCGCCGCGGTGGCTGAGTGGTTATGGCGCTCGGCTGCTGGCCCGAAAGACGCGGATTCGATTCCGGCCGCGGCGGTCGAATTTCGATGGAGGCGGAATGCTAGAGGCCCGTGTACTGTGCGATGTCAGTGCACGTCAAAGAACCCCAGGTGGTCGAAATTCCCGGAGCTTTCCACTACGGCGTCTCTCATAGCCTGAGTCGCTTTGGCACGTTAAACCCCCATAAACCAAACCAAACCAAACCAATTTCTTGTCATTACGAGACCCACAAGGGATCTCAGATCTACAGCAATATTCAGCAAGATCACGCCGGACCGATCCATAGCCTAGGATCAGGGATGCAGCGTCGTGGTGCCAACTGGTCCGCGGAAGCGTCGGCGGCACCCTTTCGTCTTTGTGCACAGACAGAAGGGGGACATTCCCCACTTCGCCGACGAGCAACTTCAGCGAGTGGACACAACAGCTTGTGAATGGGCCAGGCTATATTCACGCCGGTGGGGAGGTGGCCTCCCTTTACCGCCATTTAAGGTGAGTGGGTCCACACTGTACCCTCTTTGTCGGCGGACATTTTCAGCGAACGGCCCCGGCAAGGCCAGTGCTCGCGACTAACTACTGGCTCCAGCCAACGTGAGGCATCCACTGCTGCAGTGCATGTGTTTGGTGTAGTGCGGGCATTGTAGGGACTCTTCCCTGTACAATGCTTGAAAGACTCCCTCCCATCTTCCCCTTAGCTGCAGACCGACCGCGTCGAGTCCGCTCCCACAGCGCTACTGCTTGAAAATACAGGCCTTTGCGGCAGTGGCGGCGGGGTTTTCTTAACGGCCTCTGTCATCAGCCAGACTTCAGGCCGGACCCTGGCATTGCTGTGGCAGCATCGCCCTCTCCACGGGAAGAGCTGCAAGGTTGTGAATGTGATGTCCCTTGCTGTGGACGGTTCCTTAAGATACAACGAGCGACCACATGACAGGACTATATAGTGACCGCACTTGACTCTCCAGATAGGCATCTCAGGACTAGGCACTCTTCTATTTAACGAGACAGATGACAAGTGACTGTCTCTTAACCTGTAAATAAGTAAAACAAATCTCGCAGTGTCGTCTTCCCGATTCCCTCCTCTGTCGTGTAGGTAGCCTGTCCTAGCTTCCACGCGTACGGTACCAGACTGCGACACCTAAATTTGTTGCCAGGTCGTGCCGTCAACCAGTTCGTTCACTTGCTTGCGGAGTGCACGTACAGTCAACTTCAAAAATGTACAGTCCAAGGGGTTTGCTTGCGAGGCCTGCAGCCTGCCTCGTAATGCATCTTCAGCGACCGTAATCTCTCGAAAGAGGAATGGCTTCGCGTCCTCAATCCTCCCAAGCTTTGCGCTAAGGAGCCGCGCTTAACAGTTTAAAAGCGAACCCTTTGGGCTGTTTACTTTTGACGGGGGCTGTACAGGCACTCCACGTGCAAGAGAACGAACTGGTTGACGGAACGATCTGGAAACGGGTTTGTGTATCGCAGTCTCATACGGTACACATGGAGCACATGTACCAGGTATGGGTTGATGAATTATGTGTAAATGGAAGACGGCGCTTAGGTGTGACAAATTTTCTTTCCATCTGACAACGGCAACCTCCCTCTGCCTACTTCCTCTCTCTCTCTCACACACACACACGCACGCACGCACACACACAGAGACAGAGAGAAAAAAGTCTGCGAGTATCATAGGAGCTTAACTATAACAGAGCCGGCAAATCACGATCTAAGACACACCAAAGGTGGCAGTAACTGCCTCTGCCCAAAGTTTGATAGCGCGAAAATCGAAGCGGTGACGGGCAAGAGCACGTGACTGATTAGCTCACTGACTGGACAATTATAATCGCCAGTCACATTTCAGATCACGTATGGCGCCTCGCCCTAGAGAGGAGCTGCGCCTCTCCTCTAACGCAGTCCCAGTGGGGGAAAGCCAACTTCCAGAATGGCTCTAAGTCTGCTAAGTAAAACGCTGGCCACATTTATCTTCGATAAAACAAATCATTTACGGTGATTTTGTATTGAAACTCAGTTATCGGTAACTTTTGGGTATATATGTATACATACTGTGGACTGGCCGACGATTAAAAACCAAAGGGTTTACTGACGTTACGACTGGGCACCAGATGAGGACTGGTTCACAGTCGAAACGTCAGTAATACCTTCTGTTTTTAAACACGTGTATCCCTCTACTCTATAAGTATGTAACTACTCTTAGTTCTTAGTGCCTTCCTATCCGCTGTTATATATATATATATATATATATATATATATATATATATATATATATATATATATTATATAACTCAATTACGTCAGTGTTTTGCGTAGTGCGTCTTCAGACATCTTAAATGAGGGAGTCATAAAGGCATAAAGCACCCAAAATTATGTAAAATCTGAACTAAGTGCGATATCTCACCGGCTAGTGGAGAGATTGGAAAGGCCCTGAAGTCAACATAATGTCACGAACTCGACAAAAGCAGGAGCACATGCTAGTACCAGTGTCCGCGCAAAGCTCAGGCTTTTTTATTTCTCCTTTCTTCGTAATGACAGTGCAGCTCCGAAGACCAGCGCTTCTGTGACTTTGATTTTGCTTAATAAATCTGCTTTGGGCTCATAAATCGATCGGAAGTTATAGACGCGCATTTCGGAGTCTGCATCGTGAAGAGGGCCGGGACGCACTGCGTCATATACTACACATTTAACGCCATATTTCAATGTTATCTCAACTGGAAGAACTTTTTCATGCGTCAGAGACATAAGCAGGAGCGTATCCTTCGTGCGTTTGTTTTCATCTGTTCCCTGCGTTCCGTCGATGAAACGGCGAGTTATCTCTAGTCAGGAAGACTTCCACGGCATCAAACAACGCGCATACATCACCTTGTTCCGTCCCGTCGAAAGTGCGAGGGAAGACAATTGGAAATCGATTAGGAGGGGGAGCCCCTCGCTGAGCTTCCCACTCCCTCCTTCGACGTCATCAAAGATTCCGCGCCGCCGCTCAACTTCTCCCGGCGACTTTTCCGCGAGCGCCAGCAGCTTGGCTGGCGCGCGAGCCAAGCGATCGCTCTCGGTCGCGCGCCAACAGCCCGCGATGCTCAGTTGTTCGCGCGCGGGCCTTCGCTCTCCTAACTAATCCGGCGGCCCAATCGATCGACCTAGGCAGGAACGCCGAGCAGGGGAGAGAGCCCAGTGACCCGGGCAGCTGCCCGCCAGTATAAGCAGCTCCAACAGCACAAGCAAGCAAGCAGCGAAGCGCGCTTGCCTCGCTCGCCAGCTCGTGCCGGACGTTCGTCAAAAGCGATCGAAGCCAGCCGCAACGCGAGCACAGCCGAATGACAAAAGCAATTAAGCCCTCTGACACCAGCGTCTTCGCTAATTATTGCGCTGCTCCAAGTGGGGGGCTTCCGACTGGGGCCGAAAATAAAAGCCGCGCGCGCTTTTCTTCTTCCGCTGGAGGAGCGGTAAGGTCGGCCATTTTTCGTCTGCTCGCTCTCGCGCGTCGCCTCTCCTCTCTCTCTTCTTTCCGCGCCGGTCCGCAACGCGCCTGCGCGCGGGGCTGGTCACGTGGGCTTTGTCCGGGCCAATCGCGGTGGCGTTCCTGAGAGGAGGATTGCAGAGGTAGCAGGCGGCCGCGGCGAGCGACTCATCGGGAACTCGCTTGGCCGTTGTATACGTTCGTTGTGCCGCTGGCAGCGAGCGGCGTTGTGGCGATGGCGTTGGCTTCTGGATAAACAGATTGTTTTGGGGTTATCGGTCCCTTTGCCTGGTCGACGCGAGCGATCGTGCTGTGTGTGCCTGTGGGATTCGGTGCTTGGTGAACGGCTGTGCCTGTTGGATTTACACGTCGCGGGCTCTCAAGTGTATTGTGTAGCTGCGTGCGCGGCTCTGCGTTCAACAACACCCCTCCCGAGGCCCCCTTGAGTTCGCTTCGAGGTAAGCCTAACAGCTTCTCCGCACCGCTCGCGACCGGCGTGTCAAAAGCGTTCTCGGCTTCCAGAGCGTCCGTAGACAGACGAATGAGTCACGGATGCATGTGCCAATGTTGTGTCTGATGCTGCCACCGCCGCGGCACTTTTGAGCTTGGACCGCGACTCGCCGAGACTAGAATAGCGCGCTGCTCCTGTCGTTGGGAGGAGACCTCCTAGGGGGCGAGGGCCTCATCTGGCCATGTCCCGAGCGCGCCTTGGCTCCCTTGCCCTCGTCGGCGGCCACTAGAAACAAGCGTCCAGCAGGAAACCGCCAGCCGCGGTATCTCGTTTGTTTCTGCCGCCGAGCCGTCCATTGGAGCGCCCGGGAGAAACTGCGCGTCGTCAACGTCATCTTGCGCTGGTGGTAGCCAAGTCCCATCCAGTTGTGCGATCCAGTGCCCTTCCCTCACACAGCGCGTAACAGCTAAGCAGAAACCACTATATGGCAGGCAGGCCAACTTTGTTCCTTTTCCACGATTGCGGTAACTGTCAAGATGATGAGGAGCACTCCTCCGATGCCCGTGTTATCGGATGAAAATTGAGCGGGAGAGCGCAAAGATCCGCCGCGCACGACCGAGTTTTGTGGGCGACTTGCATCGGGACCTCGTTTCCCGTTAAAGTGGCTCTTCCTCTCGTCATGCCGGCGACCCCAGCTGGCCACACCCATCTTTAGGCTCCCTCCGTAGTCTTGAACGTCGCCAAGCACCGAGGCGAGATGCCTTTTGTGAGCCCAGTGCCCCGCCCAGCCCCCCTTCGTGCGAGCGCGGTTGTCGTCTGCTATCCCGCGCGGCTTGCTGCCTGTCAGATGAAGGTTATTGTACTGTTGGGTGCTGCTCTCTTAATGACAGTGACTGCTGTTGCACCTATCACTTTTATGTTGTCTTTTTCCTTTTAAGCTTGACCAGTTCGTCTTTACTGGAAATTGGCAACATAACCTTCATAGCGATGACATGATTTCGTTCCACTGGATGCATAATTCACGGTGGGGAAGCCACAACTACGGCTATTTGTGAAGAGTGACTGAGTGGAGCCGTCTAAAAGAAAGGTGCAACGTTTGGTGGCTGTCACGGAAGAGAAGTGACTTATTAAAGGTTATCGACATTAATTGAATGTTGTGTTATTCAACTGCAAGCATCCCCGGAGGAAAGTTTCTGAGTGAAACTTGGCAGTAATGTGCCGTTGGTGAAAGAGGTTACTTAAGGCGGACGATCTCACGGTGTCTGCTATGCAGGCGAACTCGTCTGCAATGAATAAAACACGAGGCGGAAGTGGTTATCTGCGAGTACTATCGATTGTAAGGGACGGAGCTCGCACGAGGAACTGTCCGACCAAGCTTGTTGCGCTGAAGCATCTCGCACTCGATTGCCTGCGAGGGGCGCAATTCACATGCATGTGTGTCAAACGGGTCGTTCCGCGAGCATATTATGCGCGCTTCATCACAAATGGTTAGGCCAGCTTTCCAAGGCCTTCCGTCGTGTTTGTTGTCTGGATTACTTCGGCGCACATTTGACACGCTTCCATGGAAGATTTAACGTCGATCGAAGACCGGCTTGTTTCTTACAGGTCTGCGTGCGGATTCGTAGTGCCGAATTATAGTAGTAATAATAATAATTGGTTTTTTGGGGAAAGGAAATGGTGCAGTATCTATCTCATATATCGTTGGACACCTGAACCGCACCGTAAGGGAAGGGATAAGGGAGGGAGTGAACGAGGAAAGGAAGAAGGTGCCGTAGTGGAGGGCTCCGGAATGATTTCGACCACCTGGGGATCTTTAACGTGCACTGACATCGCACAGCACACGGGCGCCTTAGCGTTTTTCATCCATAAAAACGCAGCCGCCGCGGTCGGGTTCGAACCCGGGAACTCCGGATCAGTAGCAATTAGAGTAGTAGAGTTCAAAATTTTCCGATTGGAGCTTGCCAAGCCCGATATGTTTCAACAGAGGGTTTTAACTGACGCAGAGAACGCTGTCTCCTATAAAACTGACTTCTCAGTGGTCACTCGCAAGAAACTTGCTACGAATCTGCCGCTATTTTTCGGACCACATTTGATGGGTAGTGCCGCATCGTTTGCTGATTTTTATCAGTGTGTGAGGCGTGGCAGTCGTGCATTCACAGGACAAGATGTACATTTGCAACTAATTGGCGCTTGCTAACAAGCGGATATCTAGCTGCCAGGAAAGCCAGTACCGATCGCCGATGCAAGGAAAGTGGGCGTATCTCCAGAGGCACCTGCTAAAAAGCCGCTTAGTGAGCAGTGAATTGGTTTGGTTTTGGTTGAGAGTAGGATTTGTGACAAAGTCGTCCCCTAGTTCGATCGTCACGCTAATTTGGTATTCACTGCTGCGCTGTCGTTCCACGGAGACCGGCGTTTAATGTCATGTTTGGGCATTAATTGTTCGTGGTGCTTATTTGCGTACGCTGTGGGACTGCTGAGAAATGTCTACCGTAATCGAGTACGCGTAAGCTCGCATTCCTCGAATCGCTTGAGAGTGATCGCAGCGTCACCATCCTTTGACGAGCCTTGTCTCGATATCAGTGGGGTCAGCGGTACTCGGAAGTAGACCAGTTCTGTCACTGCTGCGAAGCTTATTAATAAAGTCTTAGAACTGTGCGGCTGCGCCTGAAAAGCGGCGTCGCACTTGTATGCGCCTCATATGTGTTTCAAAAAGGTACTCTGAGAAAAAAAGGTACTCTGAGACAAGACACCGGCGCTGGTAGGCCTTATTATATAATGAGTTGAAATTATAGTTGCCTCCAAAAGAGGCTGGCTTGTAATATGTATACGGTTTGTGCGCTAGTCCTTCGCCGTTTTGTAAAGCATGTTAGGGAAAACGTTATTCTTACTGCACAAACTTTCGGGCATGAAACGACCACACGTACAGAGGGAAGCAGTGGAATTAGGCTTACCAGTGACGGCTGAAGAAGGTTTGGAAGAAACATTCGTTTTTGCAATGTCCGCGATGTGTGTGCTGTTGACGACGATGGTGACGACTGTGTGTGAATGTCGTTTAATTGGCAGCAATCACTTACCGGAGTAAGCAGGTATCTTGTTCCGACACAGGACAGCGTCGCTTGTACTTTCACGGTTTCCCGCTTGTATCGAAATACCGCTTACATCGAATTTTGTGCTGTCTCCGAGTTTTTCATAATAAGAGCGACGTTTAGCCTGCCTGTGCAAGCCGTACTGAAACCGACAGTAGCCCAAAACAGTCTTATAGGCGCTTTGGCTAAAAAAAAATAATGTAAGGCGCCTACGGGGGAGAGTTCAAGGCCACTTTATGAATGAGCTGTTCGATTCAATTAGTCTTGATAGCCGGATTGTGCAGCCTTCGGTAATGAGTTTGCCTAGCTGTCCTTCAGTGGGCAAATTGTGCAGTGCGAGTTCACAGGAGAACGTGACGTGATTTCGGCAAATACATGCTTTTTTTATTTTTTCATTCAGTCATCACGGCTGAACGAAGTCGAGCAGTCTATTAGCGCCCGAAAACGTCTGCCAGGTCGTTGCTGCGCCGTCGGGCGCACTGGCTCATTACGTTCGTAGAGGAACATCTCTGTTGATTACTGCGTTGCGTTATACACGTTCGCCGCAATCGGGACCTGGACACCGAATTCGTCGTGACGCAAGCGCGGGCCCTGGGGAATGGATTTGAAGCGCTCGCCGTTTCGTAAAACATGTCTGTTGTGCAGCGCTCGATCGCTGCTCTCCAGCTTAGCCGTTATTTATTTATTATTATTTTTTTGGGGCGCCGACCGATCGTCTCTTAATTTTCTGCCTCGGTAGCTTTCGACGGAACTTGGCGGGGGCTAGTGAACATGTCGCTGGTGACGGGATAACCGCTTCGTCCGCCTCCGGAAATAGTTTTCGATATTCGCAACACGTTACGCGCGGTTGGTGATGAGAAGGAATAGTGCGGTGAGGAAATTTGGCGCAGGATTATTTTTGCGCGCTTACTACTTTCCGCGGTAAGCGTCATCTGCGCGCTGATATCGGAGCGAAAATCGAAGAACGAAACACGGAGCTGAAACGCGTTTTTTTTTAATTATAATTCTCCGGATTGAAAAAAGAAACTGATTAAAGTCGAATCGATATCGACAGCAGCGACGTATTCGTAAGGCGGCCCTCTTAGGACACAGTGTTAGATCGAGGCACGAGACTACGCTGATTGTATTTAATCGAGGCTGGGGAGTGTTGAAACGGCGGACATGTTGCGTGCGACCACTGGTATCTGTGTAGTTTTGTGTGTCTCTTGGAGGGCCTATACCGCGCTCACAGTGCAGTAACGTTGAGTAACCTTATCGAAGAAGTTATTAAGAATCAGTCCCCCCTCCCAGTGCAGGGTCTCATGAATAATGGTTGCGGCATGTATTCGGCGCTTGTTGAATGTGCTGGCATTCAGGCAGCGTAGCGCATGTGCTGGCGCTTAGCATGGGCATATTGCAACGGCCCCTGTTCCCTCTGCCCTGCAACGGTTCCTTCAATCGCCTGCTTAAGTTGCACAACACATTCGCTGTCTCTCTCTCTCTGATCGCGTTCATCCCGGTCCGCGCACTTGGCATACGCGACCAGCTTACGAGATGAACGTCCCTTCGCTTCGCGCGTATTGCGCTCGCGTTCCTTGCCCCGTCGGGTCGCGCGGTTAAGGATAAAGCCAAGATATGACGGCAACGCTGCGTATCGTGCAGCTGTGGGCACCGCACTTCGTGTTCCTTTAGCCGATTCGTGGTTCGTTTAATAGCCTTCAATTGGCAGCTGCTGGCGTGAGTCAGTGCACACCGCCAATCTGAGGAAGCGTACGCACACCCCCGGCGGAAACTGTCAAGAGATTGTCGCTGAGTCGCGCGTCAAAGACTCATTTCCGGCCCCCTGTGTAGATTTCCGACTCAAAGTTATGAAGTTCGGTCTAGTCTTCTCGCGTCGACCGGCAGATATGACCCATTCAGGGTCTCGTGGAACGTCTCATGGGTGCTGGCTACACATCGCAAAGGTGACGTCATCCGGTGGTGCCTATCGCGGAGTAAAAAGGGAGTAAGCTGCTGTCCTGTAGCGCCCTCTTGCGCTAGAGGACAGCAACTTACTCCCATGTATAGGCGTATTTGTGTCGAGTGTAGCGAAGCGGCCTGTTGCAAAAGTTGCATTGACCAGTCGACTCCCTCCCAGTCGTTGCGTCTCTTCTCTGATGGAGGTCCCTGTTCCGATCTCGTCGGCCAAGCTGGCATATCTCTTCGGAGTTCTTTCGTGGGTTCCCAGACCTATTGGCCAGCCTCGGCCTCTCGGGGAGGCGATGACGTGAGAACGTTCGGGTGGTCCGCGCGTGTCACGCACGCGCTTGCAGCGCAGGGGTCACTGCCCTCGCCACTTCCCGCGGGGAGAGAAAGAAGCCCCCCTGGCCGTGAATTACGGCCGCCGAGTAAACGGACGGAAAACAGATGTCAGCATCGGGGCCGGCCCGCCCAGCGCCCGGTTAAAAGGCGCACGAACGGCGAGAGAGAGACATTAAGGAAGTGGCACTGGAGAGGAGGAGAGGCAGAGAGAGGAAGGGCGCTAAAAGAAAAACGCGCGCTGGCTGCTATTGGTGGAGCAGCGTCCTTGAATGCCTGCTTACTTGGCCGTCGCTGATGGATGGGTTCGTATTGTGCTGACAACTAGTTGCTGGTGCATCGGTCGGCCCTCTGCCGCTGGGAGCCACGCACATGGCATGGATTCGGGGTCGCGACCCTCCTTTCCATCCCATCGTCACCCCACCTGCTTCCCCCCTCCATGCGGGCTTCTTGTCGTCTTACGTGATGCCGTTTCCAGCTCGTCGTACAAAATTCTGGATCCCCCAGAAGGCGCGGTTTATAACGAGCACGACCCATCGGGTCGGTCTAACGCACGGATCTCGGTCGCCGCGAAGCCTTCCCGAAAAAAAGGAACTCGCCCGTGCTTCTGTGTCTTCCCAGGAATATTTGAATAGAGAAGAGCAGAAACGGATGCGCGCGCGCTCCGCGGCGGCGCGTGCCGAAAGCGGAACTCGGGAGAACTCGTAAAAAGGCCTCCTCCTTCCTACATCTTCCTGAGCGCTGCAGCTGCCTGTGCGGCTGTTTGACACGCAGCAGAAACCGTTCTCCTCCGCGCATTCGTGTCTGTACTGTCGTTTTACTCTCTTATTTTTGTGCCCGCTTCCCTCGTAACCAGCAGCAGCGCCAGCGCAGACGCACTCAATGGAAAAGACAGGGACGTATGGGCCCCTTCCCCCATGTCTGCTACCCCTCCGCGACACCTCCAGCCTCGACTCCAACCTTCCGCGCGCGCGATGTGGAAACAGTCTTAACAGCACTTGCCGTATATATGGGGTCTCTCTCTGGCAGAAAAAAGTTGGGCTGTTTAGTTTGACGTCTCGGATCTATTCAGCAGATGAGTGCCGGAGACGGCAGGCAGTTAAGCCCCATTTCCGGCCGTCTGTCGTGTCATTCCTTCTTATTTCCTTCCGTGTTATTGCGCGGTCCGTTATTTATTTGTCGCTCGCTCAGTGAGCGGAGGCAGGCAGGGCTTTAGTAGGCGCTCTTGACGCGTCCCGTTTCAGTGGGATCAGTGCACCCGCCTAACGACTCGGGTGCTGCCTGCATGCACGGTCGTCGCCAATTGCTTTGGCTGACCTTTCTGCTATCTCTATAGTAGTCGGTACCAGGCGCCTTCTTGGAGAAGCCAGCATAGAAGAGGCGGCAGCGTGCACCCGTGTCGTGTGCCGCGCCCCGTTGAGGGATACGCGCCACTATTCCGAGGTCGCATCGCCGCGATTGCGCAACGACCGGGGACGCGCATTCCACTATAGGCCGGAATAGCGACGCGTACCCGGCGAGTGCCATAACAGCGGAGTCCTGTCGGAGACCAATTATACGGGTGCTCGATAAAGAGAGTGCGCGGCCGTTTCGTTTCCTTGGCGCGTTCCTCCTCACTTGGTTTTCTTATTTGTTTTATTGGTGTATCTATGTCTCCCCGCTCTTCACTCATCCCGTCGGCGGTACGATCGATGTCTGGCGATGTTTCGCAAAAAATAAAATAAATACAAAACGACGGGGCACAGATTTCTGGGGCTAGGCCAGCGCGCGGCGGGCGATTGCCGGACGCCGAATTCGTGTAGCGGCGAAGCGTCGGGAAGAGAATGAACCGGGGGGCTACGGGGAGGGGGCGGAGGCATCGCGCGCGCTGCCGAAGTGGCAGCTCCGAGAGCGATGTCGGCCCGTGTGTGTTGGTCGCACTGCCATCCATCATCCGTTTATCCATCACGCATCTGCGGGTCCCCGGAGTGCACTGTGCGCTCACAAACACACACACTCGCTCACTCACTGGTACTATCGCGTGTTGCGTCGTTCTGTGTCGTAGTATCGCGGCAGCGGCAGCCGTGTCTTTCTCTGCTGTATCTCCCTCTTGGCGGGAGCTGCTCCGTTAGAAGCGCTTGGCCGCCGGTTCTCTGCAGCAGCGAATGTGTTCCGAGCTTTACAAGGCCGGTGTGTGGCGTACACGGTGTTGTACCGCTCCGGTGTCGCCCTTGCAGGAAAGTTCGTGACAAACGAGCCCTGTCTGCGTTTGTGGCGCCTGCCTCTAGTGTCTCCGATTTATCCTCGAGATTCGCGCGACAGTGTCCTCTGTTTTCCTCGCCATTTGCTAGAAACTAATAGAAAAAAGAAATAGTGAGAGATAGTGACTGAACAGAAGAACAGCGTTAAGTGCTTACTTAGGCGCTCGGAAGCTCGCCGCGTATCGATTAAACGGACGGATACAGTCACATTTTAGGTCAGGTGCAAGAGAACAAAATGTGGTCGCTCCCTGCGGGGTCAGTGCTAAGCGCAAAGCTTTCCCTTCAAGGTGAGAAGTTCGTCGTATGTCTCGACCGCCGGTTTTAATTTTTTGAGGGCCGTTTTTTTTCCCCCATTGGCATACATGCTGTGTTTCGGCGGCGATGTTGGTCGGCGGTCGAAGCGGCGATAATGCTCGAACTGCCCTCGCTTCATATCTGCTGGTACTTGCGCCCACATACGCGATGTGCTCCGACTCTCATGATCACTCTTCCTTCGCTCTCTCTGTGCCTACACCTCTGTCTGTGTGTGAAGGCAACCAGCCGAACATAATGCCTACTGAAAGGGCAACTCGGGGTTTTTCGAACATTTCAAGTTGGAAGTCACGCCACATTCTTTATAGTCCCCTTCCCCGTCACAACAAACCGTTTTTCAAAATACAGAGTGGGACTGTTTTGAAAGAGCGAAAACAGCAAAGCCGAAATCGAAACTCAGTCCGTTTACAGGGGCTATGGAGGAAGGGAAGAATTTAGGAGAGACCGTTACTTCACTTTTTTTGAAGCCGACCGTGAGGGCTAACCCTCGATATATGTTTGGCCGCCGTCTCAGCACGCATGCGCAGCAGACAATGCGACAGACGACGCCTCTGCGCCCAGCGTTACTATTGGCGCAGCCAAAGACTCCCAGTAGTCCTTGCGAAAAAAAAAATGAAGAGAATGTTTACTACATTCGAATCGACGCGAAAGTACGGATATGTGCTACATAGGAGACGATGAGCGGGCAGTGCCGTGGAACGGAGCGCTGGAGCTTCTAGGACATAATAGTCAAGAGACGATTTTGCTTAGCTCTGAAGCTCCGGATTAGTGCATTCTCGCTAACAGGTGATTTCCGACACACACTTTGGCGTGCAGCTCGGATAGCGTGGGCCTCTCCTAAGCTTTCCTTCCTCCGTGCCAGGGGCGATGCTTCGCGTGGCGCAGCGATGTCATCACAAACATTACTAGAAAAACACCCGTACGCGCGTTAGTACAGCGACTGAAAACGATGAATGCTTTCATAAAATGCCCGAGGCGACCTAATACGCGCACAAAAAAAGAAAAAAATAATTCTGTTCAAGTGCAGAGGGGGCATTAACGGGCGGTGAATGTCTTCGACGTCGAAAAAACTGTGTTGCCCGTAGAAATCAACTGAATTGAGGTCACGGAATATGGCAACTTTAAAATAGTCTTGCGCCAGAATTAAATGTCGCGTGGCTGACAAACTTAGTGGATGTAATCGGGAACAAGAGAAGCACCTAGAGTATAAGTTTCAGTAGAATATGGTGGCATCGATTAACCCCCAGAGCTGCCCTCTGATCTCTCTGCATTTGTCTGTTTTTCGGAAGTGACGTCACTTGCCGTAAAGACATCGGCGGGTTCTAATGCTAACGCATTGCCAACTAGTGGTGTAATTAGGCGTCCCTGCGAATTCTTATTTTCCCTCTATGATGCACGGGTATTGGCAATAATGAAAAACTGCCCTCGTTCTGTACTTGCAGCAGTGCGGCATGCTCCTGTCCCGGGTGTTACTAAACGGCGACACGACACGAAAGTGAAGCAAGCGCGTAAAATATTACCGCTATTGGGAGTTCCGCGCACTTCGGGGTCGGTTTTTAAAAGGCCATTCCCCCGCGGAACCGTCGCGCGCGATTTCAGTTGAAATTCAGATGCAGGCTATGCTGCGACCACACGTCCTGTCGACGGCCCTTTATTTATATTTTTTCTCTTTACGACTCCTTCCTAGCTGTCGCGGTGTCCGCAAACCGTTGAGCAGCGGCAGCCACGAAAACACGAGCGCGCACGTTTAAGATCAAAGCGCATTCCCCGAGTAGCGGACGGAGAGAGGGAGGAAGATGGGAGCACCGCATTAGAGGTTTTCCGCCAACGGGTGGCGGGGGCTAAATGGACGCTGCAGCTGGATAAAAAAAAAAAGAAAAGGAAAGCTCTGCGTAGCCGCGGTCTTTTCGGCAGTGCCGCCTCGGAGTGTGCGCGTCGGTCGATGGGCCAAGAAGCCCCAGATGGAGAGGTTTTATCCGCCGCGCTAGCGCCGCGCTGCGTCGTGGACGGGGTTGTCCCCTTCCATCGCCGTCGTCGCTTGCGGCTCGGCGCCGAGCATTCTGGCGTCCGCAGCCGCCGCGGCGAGGAGGAAGGGTGCCGAAAGGAAGAGAAAAAAGAAAGAGAAATGAATGAACGAAGGAAGGATGCCTTCTCGGCGGAAGGCGCAGTCGGCGGAACAGCGCATTTAATGACCCGCGCGGGAGCAGAGCGCTTTCTTCTTTCTCTTCTCTTCCCGCGCTAGCCGGCGTCGGGCGAAAGGCCTTTTGGCGATGCCATTACGCGCGCGCGCGGCCATCTCGCGATGGCTATCGGCGCGCGCCGCCTATGCTGCACGAGCAGCGTTCGTCGATCTCTTCTCGTGTTGTGTTTCTTTCCTTTCGCTCCGTCTCTGAACGAGCCGGCAATGAGCGCCGTTTGTCGAGCGGTGTAGCAGGTAGGCAGCAGGTAGTAGCGGCAGGAGCAGCGCCGACGGAATGGTAGTTTCCTTCGAGGAAGGGGAGGCGAAGGTTGCCTCGTACACGGACACACGCGTCCCCCCTCCCCTTTTCGGTCGGGCCCCGTCTTGCGGTGTGTTTATGATATGCGTCGGCACTGCGTTCCTGCCTGCGTGTGCGTGCCTGCGTGCGTGCGTTTCGCAGTTGCAGTAATTTGCTGTAATGCGTTGCTGATATCCGCCGCGCGCGAACCCTTACCTGCGTCTCCGTTTTTCGCTCGGGGCCGCAGGGCCTCGCGCTGCACGTTAGGGGGTTGGTTGTGACCTCGACTTGGGCTTGTCGGCGCTGCATCTCGTATGGCAGCTTTGTGCGCTAGCTGGTTATGTTTGCGCGATTATTTCTTTTGTCTTTTTTTGCATTTCTGCGTGCAGTGTTATGGTTCTCTCGAGATATGTGAGAATGTGCATATGGGCGGAAAAGTGAAAGTGCAAACATTGACCTGTTTCGGTCGCGAAGAAACGCGATCAAAAGGCGGCGTAACGATGCCGTGAGGCGTGTACTCAACTTCTATAGCTCCTTTATGATGGAGGGCGCGTCTTGAACTTTGAGAGCTATACGCTTGCGAAGCACATTCCGGAAAAACTGAAGGACCCGATCGCCTCGCGCTTGATCGGCAGTCTGGTCCGGCACGCCAAAGAGAACGCGAACTTTATCGCAACCAGCCTTTGGCGGCGTGTGTGTTCGTGTGTGCATATGGTTATTACCCGCCAAGAAAGAGATACCCCCGGAGAACGCGAACGATATCAGAGCCGTGAGAGGCGAGGCCGCTTGGTTTCGAATTCAAGGCCCTTTGTCCTTCCCTTCTTCGACGGCCTCTCGTTGGCTGCTATCGAAGCGATCCGCTGTTGCCACTCCGGCGGTCTGTCTCGGTGTATGGGGAGCGCGCTGTATTAAGGTGCCGCTTGTGCCTGCGTCTGCCGCGAGCGCTTAATTCGCCCAATTACGCCTCTGCAACAATCCCTACTCGCACGCTCGCGACGGCTCCCCGCAATTATGCGAAAAGGTCCGCCTCCTCCTGCCAGTTATTGCATCCAGTTTTTGTCCTTGATTTGAAGGAGGCCATCTTTCAAAGCCGCAGTGATGGTCGCGTTCTGCTCCACGAGTTGGCGTGATAGAATGACGCCTATTGGCCGCATTAGTAAGCGCGCTGTATTATTTCGTCTCGAATCGATTTCGCCTCCCAACGCGCATTCATTCCTGTGCGCGTCGTGCTCGATTGCCACTGGTGCCTACCGGACGGATTGGTGTGCGGGTCCGACGCAAGTGCAGCGTACGCGAGATCCAGTCAGGCTAAGCCGCTCGCGGAGAATGCTGGGATTTAATCGCCCGTGTGGTCGGGCCGGCGCCGCGTGCGAATGTAGCGTCCTATTTGCCTTTTATTATTTCGAGCTCAAGGGCGAACGTTGTCTCATGCGCTGCTGTTTGGCTCCGGTCGGGTGATTAATAAGCGGGTTAAGCGTTCTCTCCGCGCCGCCTCGCTTTTCAACACTCCCGATCCCGTTGCTCCAAGGGCGCGTGCGTTGTACGCGGTGCTCCCATTGTAAACGGTGCCTCCATTAGTTTCGCTTGATTGCGCTTTCGATTAATGGCCGACCCTAGTGACCTTCAGCATCCATACGGAGAGCTTTGGAGAAAGGGGGGGGGGGGGGTGCCATCTGCTCGGTGCAGGGTGGCCTGTGCTTGAAGATGCAGCACACCAAACTCGGCAACGAAATCTGCGCATGCGTGGGCGTATTCGTCAGTGCAGTCAGTTCGGTAACCTTATCGCAGTGCGCAGCGGTTTTTGTCGTAGTGAATGGGTTCAGGGGGCTCACGCTTACTGAAGATTTTTATACCCGGTGGTTTGCAGCGTTGGATAAATAATATAAGGGTGATTGTTATTTGCACTGAGAACACGACAGCCGTACCTCGTGTCGGATTTGGTGGTCATAACGTAACCGGTTTGTACCCACGGAGCTAAGATGCCGCTACGTATCGCCGAATGATGTGCGCAGATCCCAACAGAGTGACTTTCTGTAGTTCACAGATCTTATTTTTATAGCTTTATTATTATTATTATTATTATTATTATTATTATTATTATTATTATTATTATTATTATTATTGCAACACTTGACGTCGTGCCACCTTGGAGCTTCCCAAAGGTGCTGCACAGTACTTAGCGTATTATAAACCAGCTATAGATATTTCCATCGGGCGACTGGGCTGTTGCAAACCGGTTCCGCTGCCCCTTCCATCGTGCTAGCGCCGGGTGCACACAACAGTCGAGACAGAAATATGGCGACGCCCAGGGAACCCCTGTTGGAAACGTCTATAGGGTCGATGGCTCTCGATGGGCGGTCGCTCTTGATAATCTCCGAATATGCATATCGCGTCTCTTCCTATACCCTTGTTTTCTTTGCGTCATCCCGACGTCTGTCTGGTTAACCTCCCTGCTCTCCGTATCCCTCTCTCTCTCTCTCTCTCTCTCTCTCTCTCTCTCTCTCTCTCTCTCTCTCTCTCTCTCTCTCTCTCTCTCTCTCTCATCTGCGCATTGCTTTCTTCCGTCGGGCCGCCGCTAGTTTCAAGCCGGCGCTGCGTACGCGATCGCGTGTCGGCCGCCTCGTACACTATATGTGTGCAGTCCGTGTGGGATAAGATTCCCGTCGTCCTCGACTCTCTAGAGCGCCGCCGTATTTGTAATTTTTTTCTTCCTCGGAGGAGGACAGCCGCACAAGGACGCCTATACTTTCAAACCAGCAGCGCGCGTCGCATGACGAGCAACAGCACACTCTGGACCGACCGACGGCGGCTGTGTGCGGCTGGGTTGACCGTTGTTCTTTTGCGCGTTCCCCTTCTTAATTTGTTTCTCTTTCGTGAAGAGAGGAAGTGCGTCTGTCCTCTGGCACGGCGTCGTTCGCCTCCTCGAGTTTCGCTCGATAGCTTCTTGTTGCTAACATGGGGACCGTGTGTGGGTGTAGACTTTGTGAAACGTTTTCCTGGAGAAGCGTGTCTCAATACTTGGTCGAGGTCCGCGCCTTGGAGAAAGTGTTGAGCGGGGTATAGACTGTAGTTAAGTAAACTGACGCCACTCAGCGGTAGTGGCATCGTTGCACACGTCTCCTCTTCTTCAACTGCCGCTTGCTCTGGCGAAACGAGGAGGCGGCGCGCCTGTGTCGGCTTTTTGCAGCGTTGTATAGCCCTGCACTTCGACGCATCGCCGATCGCCCTAGTTACATATTACTCCGGTCGTGCTGCACTTGTTTGATGTCAGGATAGCGACGTCAAAGAGTGCCCATCAGGCCGCCTTGTGTATGTAGGTCGTCGGCATTGCGCTATAGGGAAATCGTTGGGAATGAGTCGTAGAGATGAAGACAGTTTTCCATCACGGCGCCGTCAGAGTGCAGGCTACGAGCAGTGATTGCCTGCCTTGCCTTTATCGCCATGGCTCGTCCGTTGCGGTTCTAGTTCTGGGGTGGATACAACTTCGGCTCTGAGAAGCAATCTCGCAGCCAGATATGTTATTATTATTTCCTGGAAAAGGGGTGGAATGGGGGATTGAAGTGACTGGAGATGATAAAATGAGCGGTATATAAAGATGTGGTAACGTGCAGTGAAAATTTGACAATTCTAACTCCGATAGGACCAACAATTTCTTCGAATTGCGTGGTGTTAGAACGAACGGGAATCTGATCGGGCACCCCATTACACATGGGGTGCTGACGTAACAAAAACCGAAGTTGTAATTAACCGGAAGTTAGAATTAACAGGAAGTTAGAATTAAAATTAACCGGAATTTCGAATTAACAGGAAGTTAGAATTAACAGGAAGTTAGAATTAACCGGAATTTCGAATTGACCGGAATTTCGAATTGACCGGAATCTCGAATTAACAGGAATTTCGAATTAACCGGAATTTCAAGTTAACCGGAATTTCGAATAATAAGCGAGTTTAAGGCTACCTTTTCTACAGGGCCCGTTTCAGTACGGTTAGTCGTTCCTTCCCGCCTCCTCGCTACACGGCCCTGTTTCCAGAGGTGCCGTGTGGCCCCATATTTACGCAACCCGTGCCATACAGTCACGTCTCTCGGCCGGCGGCAGCTGCGATGGGTATACGTAGATGCAGTTGAAGCGATAGCGAGCGGAGCCAGCCGGCTGTCGCCTGTCCGCGCACGCCACTTCTCCCGTTATCTCCGCCTGCCGTGGTTCCCTTAACTTGGTTCTTCAAATAATGAAGTGGCGATATGCACGCACGCGGCGCGAAAGCCCGTATCCGTAGCAGCGCCAGCGGTGCGTGAGCAGCGGCAGCTGCATGTGCAGGGTGCTGAGGTGCTACGCTCGCAGCAGCATGGGCGCGCGTGTTCGCATCGGATAAAATCGCCGCCGCGGCGTCCCCGCTCCACTTCCGCGCGCACGAATCTTGCCGCTGCGGGCCTGCCTCGCTCGTTCCCATGGGGGAAGCAAAACAGAGACAATGGGCGGACGAGGAAGAAAAGAAGACTGAAGGAGAACAGGAGCGGAGGTTAGAAAATAAACGCCTGCTCTCTGCGGAGGGACCGGATCGAACCGCGCCCTCGCGCCACCGCCGGCGCTGCGATACTGCTGCTGCTGCTGCCGACAGGGCGTTCTCCTCTCCTTCGGGCGCGCTCTTGGGTCCCCACCCACTGCGCCAGCGACGACGGCCTCCCCTGCGCGGATGCGGGCATTGTCCGCCGCGACGCTGCGGTGGCGCGAGGCACTTGTCACCGGCAGCCTGCGCTCTCTGTGTGCAGGATGCCCGTGCAGCAACGAAGCGAGGGAAGGATTGGGGAAAAACAAATAATAACGAAAAGAAAAAGATAGCATTGATTCACACACGCACGCTGGCATGCACCGGGAAACGCGGGCCTCCGCTGTGCTGCTGCTCCTTTGGCGGTCAATAAACTGCGTATGCACGCAGCGACCGGTGTTGTGCTTCGTGCGTCAAACACTGGTGCCAGCGTGCGTGCGTTTTCCGGCACCCTGGCATTCAGACCTGTCCTGTGCGGTCCCCTCTGTGTACGAGTTGCGGCTCGGTTCCCGTTGCCTGTCCGTCTGACCCTCCGCGCGGGCTCGAAAGATGCGAAGAATAAAAGCGGAGCAAACAGCGCACAAAGCGGCGGACGCGGAAGCGGTCGATACGCTTTGCGCGTCACGGGCGGTTTATGTGCGTGTGTGGAGTCGTTACCGGCTAACCACGCGTTGCGTTACGCCAGGTTTAAGGTTGGCCGAGATGGCGGCCGGTTTAAATTTAACGAAACCGACTGTCTACTCTCTGTGTGCGCCCGACGCGCGCTGAAGCAGCGCTTGGCAGCGCGTCGAATTCGAGTCGATACGCGCGTATCGGTGCATCTGAAAAGTCGCTGCACAGCAGCAGCAGCGTCAACGACGTAGAGGCTTGATTCTTGTATCTGCGACGCTACCCGAACCGGTTATAGTCGCCCAGGTAAAGTTGTGGTGCGCGTATTGCCCGTCTGTCACTGGCAGTGCCGCAAGCAGCGCGAGGGGCGTTCCCCGCCAAAACTGTGCTCGCGCGCGCGCGTGCTCTTTGCGGTCCCGCTTGTGGGACACACCCGTTTATAAAGAAGCGTATTATAATGAGCGCGGTGGCGGCGATGCGGCAGGGCTTTCGGCCGATGTATTTGCTGCGCGCTCGCTCGATAAATTTTGTTTGCGCCCACCCCTCCCTCCATTTCCATCCTCCGCTCTCTCGGTTGCGCGTCCGCCAGCCTGCAGAGAAGTGACAGGCGTGCATGTGTTATGAGCGTTTTTTTTTTTTCGGTGGCAGCGCCGTTCTTCGATAACAGTTCTGCCTGCCCGCCGTCTCTCGTGTCTCGCATGCTACGGAAGCAAGCTCGTTACTGCGGAAGAAGCGAGGCTGATTCTATTGTGCTGCAGTGTGACCTTTTGCATACTTTCGGTTTTCTCTGTGTGGTATTCTTTTTGCTGCTGAGTGCAGCCGCTTCTCCTTTTTTGTGGCGAGGGTTATGGAGTTGTAACCGTAACCGGTGAATTGTTCGATTTTCTACGGGTTTTAGTTCATTTTACGAGTTTTGAGTTGTTTTAATGAACGGTGGAGGGTTAGGGGATGTAGATGAGGTGCCGAGGTTTAGACTGAGTCAAACAATTTTCCCTTTTTGCCCGTCTCCTAGCCAAAATTGTACTATAAATAAATGTTATTATTACTTAATTATTATCTTTTTACTTTAGACCAGCGCAAATGAGCAGCGAAGCTTGCACAGAACGCGCGGAGGCGTGTTTTTGTCGGGGGCCTTTTTTTGCCTGCCGTCCCCGTCCAGCACTAACTCGCGCAAAAGAAGGGAGGGGACCCTTACGTCACCTCCCGCTGACTCATCCGCAGGAATAGTAAGCGTCGGGGACGGCCATAGCGCGCCCACGCAGTTGGCATTGTCCCCCCCCCTCTCTCCCCCTTCGTCCAGACAATCGAATTACGGCAGTCCGCGCGCCATCGAGACTCTGGGCGCTGCATGTGCAGTCGCCGTGCCTGGAATCTTTGTCTCCCTGCTTGTCCCGTCCGGCGTCCTTGGCTGCTGCGACCGACTCGCTCTGTTGTAGTTGCGCGCAGGGACTCAGCGCCAGCTGAGGCTAGAATAGCGGTGGGCGCATGCAAAAGCTATTCGGCGCGGGTCCATTGCCTCTCTGCGTGCGCGAAGAAATCTCGAGGCGCAGGCAGAAGCTGCAGATTGACCAGTCCGCCGGCCCTTCTGTGCCTAGTCAGCACAATACGCCGTCTCTGCTGTGGTTCCCTAATGTCGACAAGCATAAGCGACCGCTTCTAATCGTCCGTGTTTTGTGCCTCGTTGCGTGCGGGCTCATCGGCCACGTTCGCGTTCAGCTTTTCCATTCATTGATGGCCGTCTTCTATAGGCAAGCGGTTGCCAAGACACCGCATTCCTCGTTAGGCATCTTGCTTCCCTTCTCTTACTGCTGCACTCCGGGTGCGTGGTTGCTATGGCGCTACGATGCTCAGCGGCGACGTCAAATAACGCTGCAGCGAATTAGCAGACCCCCGAAAAGCAGGGAGATGAGAAGGAAGAGGGGAATGAAAAACAGGAAAGAGTCCAGAGGTCGCGTTTGGAGCCGAGTCAACAAATCCTCGCGCAAGCCGCGTCTGGCGCGCGTCGTCGCCCCCTGCTCTTCAGCTGCGCAGACTGCGCGGCGGCCCCGGGTTTTTGGTGTTGGTTCGGCCCTCCTCCGCCCTTTCGACGACGTCTCTGTCTCGGCGCGGCGAGCCAGCGAAGATGGCCCGCTGGTCCCGAATTATCTTCCTCCCTGCTATCGACTCCGCCGTCTCGCAACGCACACACACTCTTGACGGACGTGTGTGTGTGTGTGGAGTAGGGGCGCGCCGTGTGCACGCGCTCCCCCACTCCTCTCTACGTCTCGACGTCCCGTCCGTTTTTTTTGTGTGTGTGTGTGTGTGTGTGTGTGTGTGTGTGTGTGTGTGTGTGTGTGTGTGTGTGTGTGTGTGTGTGTGTGTGTGTGTGTGTGTGTGTGTGTGTGTGTGTGTGTGTGTGTGTGTGTGTGTGTGTTTCTCGTGAAGCCAGTTTTGGTTACTTCTACTTCTTAGCTGCTGCGTTGCACACCATCCCACCCCGCCGTTCCGGGGCTTGCTCCCACTGTTGAAGCCCCGCAGTCGCGGTCCTCCCCGTGACGCACAGACGGCGGCTGGGGCGGCCGTGAAATGAAGCGTTCGCGAGCGCGGCTTGCTTCACCTCCCCCCCCCCCCCCCCCCTTCATCGGCGTCTGTCTTTGCGGCGCGCCAACTCGCGGCTGTGTGCCCATCTGCAAGGGCGGCGGCTGTGTCTCAGCTGCTGATGCGAGTACGACGACAAGGAGGAGGAGGAGGAGGAGGAGGAATGAACAAGTTTATTGAGGATATATATGTCCCTCCCTCCCAGGCGGTGCCCCTAATCCGAGGCCCAAGTTAAATGGAAAGACCGTGATGACCACGTAGATGAGAAAAGAAACGCCCATAGGCTGCATTTTTCGTTATTATTTTCCCAGTTCATTCCTTCGCCCTTCTTCCATTGAGAGTTCCTGCTTGGGACACCATGGCTGACAGCTAATCAACCAATGTCACTTTTAGGCGGCTCCGGTATCGAAGGCGTGGCTGACAAGTGGCAGGGAAGCGAAATAATTAATGGCGAAAAGCATCCCGCTGCTGCGGGTAGTGCGAACGAGTGGATTTTCGAAACACAAGCTCCTTCGTGCCGTCTGTGTAGCGAAATTTCGTCCCTGTGAGTTGTTCCAAAACTACTGCTTGCAGCTTAGTAAGCCCCGCCGCGGTGGCTCAGTGGTTAGGGCGCTCGACTACTGATCCGGAGTTCCCGGGTTCGAACCCGACCGCGGCGGCTGCGTTTTTATGGAGGAAAAACGCTAAGGCGCCCGTGTGCTGTGCGATGTCAGTGCACGTTAAAGATCCCCAGGTGGTCGAAATTATTCCGGAGCCCTCCACTACGGCACCTCTTCTTCCTTTCTTCTTTCACTCCCTCCTTTATTCCTTCCCTTAGGGCGCGGTTCAGGTGTCCAACGATATATGCGACAGATACTGCGCCATTTCCTTTCCCCCAAAACCAATTATTATTATTATTATTATTAGCTTAGTAACTCCGCATTAGGCTCTCAAAAGAAAAAAAAATATTCGTTGAGCAGCTCTCTACGTTATGTCTTGCTGATCTAAGTGCATCACTCCGCGAGCCGAGGCATGTTCGGGGAAAAAAATCTACCGTCTTCCTCTTTACATCGCGTCAGTTCTCGCGTGAGCTCGTGTTTGTTGCAGGGCGCACTTTTTTGGTGCTGTCATTTAACGGTGTGTACGCGGATTAGAAAACGAATCCGACTCCGAGTTGACTGGGCCCACGTTCAGGCACGGATAAAGAACACCTACAGGGCTGAATTTCTTGGGGAATGTTTGAATAAACCGAACATTTTAGTTATTAAATTACGCATCATCCTTGTCCGTACGAGGCGTGTTGCGCCAAATGCAGCGGACTTGCAAAATGGACCTCCTGCGCGACTGCAGCCTCTTTGGACTTCAGAGCAGCTTGGTTGCAGTTCCTTTTTTAAGGAAAAGCGAGGACAACGTGTTTGTTCTTCGAGCACAACCGTGTTCCAAGCGATAGCTGCGCTGCTGCCGTTGTATCCTTGCGACAGGTATTCGTCAACGTGGACACGAAAGGCCATTGTTGCTCGCTCGTTCTGCGTCATGCATGCCGTTGCCGGAATATTGCTCTGCCCGCGGGAGTCCGGAAAAGAAAGGCCTTTGCTCGACGTTGCTGCTGCGGCTCCGTGTGGCAACTGTAGCGCACGTTGAAACGGGCTCTGAACGCCGCACACGTACACATCTGCGCACTGCTACATTGTCCAAATAGGCTGGCGTAGACCTGCCGGTATGCAGGTGCCTGCGGCGTTATACTTATCTTTCACTTTCTTTCTTTTCGTTTTATCTTTTTGCTTTGTGCCGGCGAGTGATTTGTGGGTAGCTAGCGTTCCAGAGCGCGTCCTTTTTTTTTATTTCCCGGTGCTGGAACTAATTTAACCTGGCTCCGCACAGGCGCCGCACCGGCGAGGCGTCGCTTGTTTGGTAACTTGGCTTGTGAGAAAGCGCTTTCAAGCTGTCTGTTTCTTTTTATATGTGTATTCCTGTTCCCTGATATTTTTTACACAAACGGATGAGCAGTCAGCGGTTGAAAGCTCAGTTGGCGGCAGCGGCAACGTTCCCGTAGACAGACACCTTGGCCATTAGAATTCCTCAAACTTTGAAAAGCGGTGCCGCTCACGCGCCGTTTGCTTTGGGAAGAAGAATGGGTGGGATTCCACGGAGGAGCGCGTTTACCGTTCGGAGTGTGTACCGCGGAGCTTGCTGGCGTCCCCGAGTTTTCTGTGCGCTGTGCCACGGCAGTGTTTGTCTTGAAGCGTCACTGAACTCTTCGTCTCTTACCTTTCCTCTTTCCAATCCCATGCGGAAACACGGCGTTGGCAACATGCCACTGTGCCCCCCCCCCCCCCCCCCTTTCCCCTTGTCTTCGCTTGTGCCGCCGACGCGTGGTCGTACGTCCTGGGTGGTTTCGCCACCTCCGTAGGCTGCGACGCGCCGTGTGATCTTCATTACTAACCACCGCTTTTTAATTTCGCGTCGGTTTCTGGCGCTCTTTGGCCTTAGGCGCCCTTACCTCGATAAACAGCATCAATTGTCAGGCGTTCTTTTTCCTAAGAGTCGGCGGCGCGTTCACAGCAGTGCTGGCGGGAAGGGAAGCCCGCGGTTCTCCCTCGCTCCTTCTAGGGGACCGGCGCGCGGCTTGAGAGGCGGGCGATCAGGAAGTCACGCCTGAGCGGGGCCGTCGCACCGGGCGCTGCTGCGGCGAGTACAGTACGACGTGCGCTGGAGGAAGAGAGAGCGACAGGCGGGTATGCGAGCGAACTGGCATGGCCCCGGCAGCGGCCGTCTCCCGTGGCCCACGGATGACCGGCGCCGAAAGGGCGAAGCCGCCGTTGGTTGCAGCGGGCAGCCTCGACCGGTGCACGGCTCTGAAGGAGAGGAGGAGGGCAGTTTTAGTGAGGCTTCGCTTATAGCGAGGCGCTCTTGATCCGCCCGGGGAGTTCCAAGTGTACGGAGAGGAGCAGTGATGCCCGGCAACGGTGTGTGTGTGTGTGGCGTCGCATTCGGAGGATAGCTGTGTGTGTACCGCCGGAATAGCTGCCCGTTGTTCGTCCTCCCTCCCTGTCTGTCTTCTTATTTCCGAGGATGGACAGACGTCGTACGTCGCGGATTCATGCGGAACAATGGTCCAGGCCAGTGGAACGCGATGCTCGCGTCTCAGGAAGCGTGCATAAGTTGGACAACACCCGGGTCTTCGCGTACAGACCACGTACACGGAGAGCAATGGGCAGAACACGTACTCGACCCGACGGGCGTGGTGTCCGTACGCTCGCAGTGCTCGGAGCTCGTGTGCATGTGTCTGCTCGCTCCACTTTTGTTTGAAGCGCTCGGCGTGCGTTGCACGTGGCCGCCGCCCCGGCGCATTCAGCCCGCAGCTCGCTTAGGCGTTGACCCCCGGCTGCAGTGGTCTGTCGACCCCGGCGAGGCCGGAGAGGCATCGCTCTGGATTTGACTTGCAGGCCTCTCTTTATTTCTGCCTGGGCGTTTCGCGCGAGCTTTATTCTACGCGCTTAGAGGGAGGAGAAGCCGGTTTTGAGCCCGGAACAATTTGTTCGGTGCTCTATACTACATAGTGCTCCGCGCCGCGCAGGTCTCTTAGGTAGTGTCCGTACACGCTTCGACTTACGGATGCGCGCACGAACCCCGTACTTCCACACAAAACGAAGTTTGCTGAACACCGGGCGCTGCTCGAAGTGTCCTGCACAAGTCTCTCATGACAGACAGACTTGACTCTACACCGGTGCAGCAACACCGCGTCATGTTTCGCTGCGTAGCCCGGCGAGTAAAATCATTTAGCGGGTGTCATTCCGCTAAAAGGCTACTCTAACCTCCGGGCTAAATATAATCGTTTTTGCGTATATTTGCAACAAAAATAACAAAAACTACACCACCAGGGGCGAATGAGTCACAGCCGACAGCTTTACCGTGACCCCTTCTCTGCACATAAGCGGCCTACTTTCAAGCGTCCCTGGATCACATCTGTTGCTTACTGCGAGACTTGACCGTCTTCTTTTATGGATGAGGCCAACAGCGTGACATTCTTCGTGTCCGACAGTTTCGCAGCTATCGCTCTTCTCGGCTTTCGAGTGCACCAATCAGGCGCGGGATGCGGCGCGGCACCCGAGCAGCTCCGCGCTTCACTCGTCCCAGACAGCATCGCGGCCTCGCTTCCATTCCGGTCTTCCCCTTCGCTGCCGGCCGACCCGCGATGGGCAGTACACACCTCCGCGGGGCAGCACTGCTGCTGCGCGCTTTGCCCCGAGACGCCAGGTGCCGGCGGCTCTGCCAGATGGCACGGCGCACGCCGAAGGGGCTTTAAACGGGCTGCACGCGTCGCCCCCCCCCCCCTTTTTTTTTTTGGCCCCCAGTCGCCCGCGTTTGCGGTGTTGCCCAGGCGATCAGCACCCCACCGTTCCTTCAGCGTGGCCTGCCTAGTGGACCGGCGGCAGCTGCTGCAGTGGTGCAGGGCGGAAGCATGCTTCCGGGGCTCAGGAGGGCGGAAGGAGGGACGGCGCAGCCGCAGATGTCGTCTTGGGCCCCGTCCTTCTTCTCCTGTGTATCTATCTGAACGAGCGACGCGGCGGCCATTGTTTGCGCTGCTCATTGTGCCGTGCATGCACCATCCGGTGGCCCTGGCCTCTGCACAGCCTGTCGCTCGAAGGGAAGTGGGGTCAGGGCGGGCGACCGTGCCACCTCGACGTTATGGGGGGACGCCCATTCAGGGCACGTCGCACCGCACCCGCCGCGAGCTCCATTCATGGCGGGATTTCCTCCGCGATACACGGGGCACGTGCGGCCGGCGAGCTAGTTGCGCGCTTTCCTGTGCAGTGGTGTTCGCGGTTGCGTATCTTTCCGTCTTCTTCCGTTGCGTCTTCCGGATTTATGGCGGAGCTTCCCGGGCAATAAAGGTGCCCGATGCGTCGGTGCTTGCCGGATTTGTCGCGCTGCAGGTCCGCTGAAGTACTGCTCAACGTGTAGTGAACACGTTGCTAACGCAGTCTCCTTTGGCTGCGCGGCGAGCTTCGACACGATGAGTTGTTAGAACGGCACTGAATTCACGGTCGGCATTGCACCTTGTTCGACGTTTCTCTTTTATCCTTACGTTATCGTTAAAATGGCAAACACGTGGCGGGCTGTACCCGCCGCGGTGGCTCAGTGGTTAGGGCGCTCGGCTACTGATCCGGAGTTCCCGGGTTCGAACCCGACCGCGGTGGCTGCGTTTTTATGGAGGCAAAACGCTAAGGCGCCCGTGTGCTGTGCGATGTCAGTGCACGTTAAAGATACCCAGGTGGTCGAAATTATTCCGGAGCCCTCCACTACGGCACCTATTTCTCTTTCTTCTTTCACTCCCTCCTTCAACCCTTACCTTACGGCGCGGTTCAGGTGTCCAACGATACACGAAATAGATACTGCGCTATTTCCTTTCCCCCAAAACCAATTATTATTGGCGGGCTGTAGTCACGAAGTGCTCCCGATTAGTTTCGACCGCCTCGGGCTCTGTAATTGCCGTGCACCAAAATGTCACCTATAACACGGGCATTTCTGCATTTCTTCGCGTCCATCAAAATGCGGCTGGTGAGGCGGGGGTCGAACTCGCGACTTTGGGCTGAGCGGCCGAACGCAGTAGTCACTGACCCGTCGCTCCGGGTTATCAGTCGGGGCATGTTTGTGGCGCTCTGCTGACTTTGTTGGGAGAGTTCGTCGCCACCGGATAAAGACGCGCCGGCACTGTATTGAACGGTTTTCCGAAGCTCCGCTGCCAGTCGTAACTCATCTGGCCTCGTGCAACGCGACGCCACGACGGGACTGTCTGGCGCTGACTTGCTGATCGCCTGTCGCGGAGTGTCTCGCGTGTGCGAGGTTTCCTTCGCGGATGGTACGTTTGCGCTTATCTCGCCGCTGTTGATCTGGCGCTGAGGGCTCAGTGTAAATGACTGATCGCCGCGAAGCGGCACCGTCAGCCTCTGTGGATACTCTTGTGACTAATGGCGCCGCTCGTTTCTGCGCTGCCAAAGTTCATCGACGTCGGCGCATAGCTAATTTCCTCCGACGTTGATGAACGAGGTCTGCGACCTCGAGTGACAGTGTCGTGTAGTGCAAAGCCGTTTACTGATTTAGATGCCGCGGATGACGGACTGCACGTGCAAAGAAGGAGAAAGGGGAAAGATACAACTGCGCGTCGAGTTCCAGTTCTATCGAGAAGTCTTGTGGGGCTTGCCGCGCAACCTGCCCCCTGCGTGGTCAGCAAAAAAAAAAAGTCAATATAACACACTGCACCATTAACACACCCGTATACTTATTGCAGGATAATCTGCATCTGAGCTTTAGTTGGTTCATGTTGCACTTAAAACAGCAGCCAGCATGGGACAGCACACATCTTATTGTAGTAGCTTTTGAGGCAGCGTTGGCTTTATTCAGAGCAACACTGATATATCCGTGTGAACTCAAATAACTGTAGGCAGCGGTGGGCATGCCGCCGACATCAGTCTGCAGCGTCACCTTCGCTTGGTCGCTGTTTTAATTAGTTGTTTCCCACAGCTTCCCGATTGGGCTGGCTCGAGACACCTGCACCCGCATCTCTTCATTGCGTCATTTTTTGTTGTTTTTTTAAATTTTGCAGCCGGTGATCTCTGTGCTTCGAACTGAGCGCCTCATACTCCCAGGGGGCGCTGTAGGCTGCCTTGGCGCGCAGATAGCAGCCGCGCTTCCATCTGGTCGAAAGTGACGCGCATACGAGCGAGCGAGAGGAATAGCGATCCATCAACGGCGGCGGGCGCCTCGATCGACGGCGCGCGAGGCCCATCCGCCGCTGGTGCAGCGGCGGGTAGCCCAGCCAACCCTTTCTTTCCGCTCACGTCTTCTTCGGGTTCCCAGTGGGTGCTGCTCGGCTGATGGCGCCCGGCACTCGGCAGTAGCGTGCGCCGACTTCCCGGAGTGAGAGCACGTCTCGTCCAGGGGTCTCTCATTGAGGCGAACGGAACTCTTCTTGCTCCCGACGGGGTTCTCCCTGCGTGTACTCATCCAGGAAGCGGCGAGGTCAGACGCCCGTCGTCTTGTGTGAAGCGCCGCGCTCCCTTGATGCTGCTGCTGCTGCCGCAACCAGGAAACATGCTTTGACGCTGTTGCAGTTCAGACACGGCGCGCGTATGCGACCGACGGGGTGAGAGCGGCGTCGTTCGCCTTGCTCCACTTCTGCTCGGGCCGCGGGCTCGCTCTTCTCAATTAGACGGGGCGGAAACTCGCTGCGCGTCTGCTGTCGGGCCTCGCCGCATCCATCATTTGCGCCGCTGGAGGTTTTCTTTTTTTTTTTTTTTGCTGCTGCAGAGCTGCTGCTGGCGAGAGACGGGCCCGGCAAAGGGTTTTGATGCGCTGGGAAAGGATCGTAGTGGGGGGATGTTGCTTTCCGGGCGCGGTGCGGCTTTACCCCTTGTTTCGGTCAGCGTGTGTCTCGGTGCAGCTGACTGACGCTAGTTTCAGAGTGCTATATCGACGGGCAGTGCGCGATGAAAGTGGCGGCTCGGCAAGGTTCTTCGAAGCTCCTGCCACGGCCGGTTTATAAGCAACGCATTTGCATCAAGTGACCGTGCTGCTACCATCTACAACCACTGCGTCCACCCGTCGTTTGTCTTGGACCGTGGTGCGCTCAGATACAGCGTAGTCTGAGAAACGCTGCTCGTAGTGGCCAACTGCATACTCGCCTTTTGCCATTATCCCGTGCCGCCATTAAATGTACCGTGCCCTTTGCATGTAAGGCATGCGCTTACATTTCGGCTTTGGGCCAATTCGTGAACCGTATGGGCATCGGCTCTTATGACGACCCGCACTCGGTGAACAGGAATAGCTTTCTATTTGGACCCATTTAAGGGCACCCATTTAGGTCGGCGTTGCTGCTCACAGTGGGTGGTTAGCGCTTCCACTTCGAATTATGGCAACGAGCCACGCAGTCATAGCCTCCACCACGCATATCGCTCTCTCTCTCTCATGCTTCCTCGATGACCCCGTCTGTCGCGCGTGAAACGGAAGTGCGCGGAGGTCGGCGCAGCTCGTCGACACGCCGACGCGTCGGTGCACACACAGCAATCGCCGTGGCCGCTGCCGCGACCCGGATGCCGACCCAGCAGTGACACGCACGTGTGGATCGTCCCGTCGCACGTTGTAGTAGTGCTGTAACAAAGCGTGTGCGGAGGCGGGCGGTGGTATACATCGAGTTCACGCCCCCCTCCCATGGCTATCGCGTACGGCGATTCCGGCCCCCGCGACCCGTGTTTTCTCTCAGGCCGACCGATCCGGTGCCTGTCGCTGCTGCTGCTGTAGCGGCCGTCGTGCCGGGCTGCTAATCGATGCCCTCTTCTCTGCGCGCATCGAATACCGTGCCGACTGATCCCGCCTGCTGAATGCTGCCGCGTGGCAGCTCGGTCGCGCCGGTATTGCGTATACTCCGGCCCGGTGGAATTCGCTCCGCTTGGGACATTGCGTCACGGCGCGATGGGAACATCTGTCGCGCAGCTCGTGTTTCGCCCCTCCTGGGACTTCGTCCCTTCGTTTCTTTTATTTGTTACGTTTATTTGTGTGCGTGCGTGCACGGTTGTCGACGCAGAACAGCTAGCAGCTCTGCTTGTCGCTTCGATATGCGTGCGGGCGCGCGTTGGGAAATCTTCCCCGGTGCAGTGTCTGCGTTCCAAGGCGCCGCGTGTATCTATCGCGCACTCGCTGGGTGCGGTGCGAAGAGGATGTTTCCGGAACGAGCTGCTCCGCCCTTTGCATAAGTGATCGGAAGTTTGCGACATGTGCGCGAACCCGTCATTGTCTATATCTGCGCGTAGAGGTGAGCCACCGTGAAACAGTTCACGAGGACGCGCGCATGTGGAAGGGACGACCGTGTCGCCGGTGTGAATTCGTTCGGCTGGCGATAGGGGCCCTTTCTTCAACTTCTCAGGGCGAAGGTGTTGCGGGCTTGGCGAGAGTGTGCCGACGAAGCGTGCCGATGTCTTCGCAATGCCTACAGTTCACGTCGTTTGCGCCGTCCATATAGAGTGGAAAGCCGTGCTCATATTGCGTTGCTTCGAAGTCGATTAATGCAATGTTCGCGCTCTGGGTTCGCGCTCGAACCCGGGACCACCGCCTGTCCGGGGCAGTCGCTCTGCCAATTGAGCTAACTTGGCCGGCGCCAGCAGATCAGGCGGTTGGACGAGAGCGAATTGGTCAACAGCTAGCCTTTTTCCACCTTGGGTGATTCCCTTTAACATTGCACCATTCCTTCTCCGAGCTCCCAAATTAATCTCGGAGCTACTGTTTTCTTGCGCCCCTCTGAGAAAGCGCCAATAGGGTCCTGACTCGTACCTCTCACCCTGCCACCCCCTCTTGGCAACAGCGCGAGTGGCGACTGGACGCGACGCACTGCCGCCGCTCCAACGGTCGCGTGCTTCCCGAGAGCCGCGGGTAACGTTGTTGGGCGAAGCGCAGTGGAACGGTCGCTCGTTGCGTCACCGCCGCCGAGTCGCCGGGGGCTGCTGTGTCGCGGCGGCGCGTGTAACCTACCCCCCCCCCCCCCTCTCTCTCTCGCTTTGGAACGCCGGGGCGAAACAATGGTGGGACACGGCCGCCCCCCCCTGCAGAGCGGAGCGCGCTCAAGACAGAGCAAAAAAAAAAACGGCAAAGGAAAAGCAAGAAAACAGGAAGGAAAGAAACGCGAAGTGACGGAGATACAAGAAACGGGCGTGCTCATTCCGCCGCTGTTGCTTTCGTGTGTGCGTTTGTGCGAGAGCTGCGTATGGGGCGCGGGCGTTGCTCGTGCCCGAGAGCGCACTGGGCACACGTACTGCAACGCCCGCCGACGGAAACTGGCTCGCGCGCGGCGCCTTCATACCGCATTTACGCATTCATTAGTGTGATCCGAATGTGCGGGTCCGCCGGCCTCGCTTCGTTGAATGGGAGATGCATTTAACGAACCTCATGCGAAAGTGAGCACAATTGACGCCAGCTCAATCGCGGATTTCTCTCTAGAATAAGTTGCGAAGGCTGGAGGTCGAGCGCCGTAGAGGTGCGAACGGAGGAGTGTATAGTAAACACGCTTTGGAACAAAGATCAGGGCGCCGCGGTGGCTCAGTGTTTAGGTTGCTCGGCTACTGAGTCGGAGTTTCAAGATTCGTGCCCGACCGCGGCGGCCGCGTTTTGATGTCAGTGTGCGTTAAAGATCCCCATGTGACCGAAATAATTCCGGAGGCCTCCACTACGGCACCACTTCCTCTTTTTTTTTCACTCCCAGCTTCCTCCCTTCCCTTACGTCGCGGTTCGGGTGCCCACCGAGATGCGAGACAATTAATTACTGCACCATTTTCGTTTAATCAAAAAGCAATTAAAAAAAAGAAGGATCAAGCAAAAATCGTGGGCTTGTGATTGCTCGAAGCGCATGCATGATCGGCCATGTTGTTTGTGCCTAGTGACATTTGTGTAAAAGCCTGCTTACAAAATTTCGCATTCAGGGTCCATTCCGTGCAGTTAAGGCGCGTACACAAGTTTACGATTGCAGGAATTTAGCTAATATTGCCCTTGAATAATGTATATCTTTGTATCCACCATTTGCGCAGCTGCTTTGGTGCAAGGTGGCAGGCTATACCCGCGTAAAGGCGGTAGGTGCGCAGCCGTCGTCGCGGGCCGTTGAGGCATATTCCGCCTCCTCGCGCGGGGCCCGTGACGGGAGTCGCGAGACGGAATACGCCCCGCGCACTCGCTCGTTGCGTGCTTCGTTGCGTCACCCGCGAGGGGAGGGGACAGGGCCTCTTCTCGGTCGCTACGCGTGACAGGGCGGCACTGCATGTGCGCGAAGCCAAGTGTTTCCAGTGTGCGCGTGTAGGGGCCTCGCTAGGCCCCGTTATTAAGGCTGTCTTCCTCTGTGTGTCCGTGTTTGCACGTGTACGCACACCTTCTCTGTGGGTTTGGAATGGGAACAGTGAAGTGCGTCTTTTTTTTTTTTTGCGCTCGCTGTGTTCGAAACGATAATTGTGGCGATGAACCAGTGAGTGGAGCCAGTGACACGTCAACGCTCTCCAGATTTGAACGTTTTGAATGCTCATGTTCGTCTTCATCTGGCGCGCTGACAGTACAGGGCCGCTAAATATGAAAGGGAACACGGGAGCGCGTGGCCTCAGGGCTTCGCGAAGCGCTGCCGCCGAGAGTCGGCGAGAATGAGTGGCACCAGGCGCATGCGCGGATAGAGCAGCCGGCCGTGCTTACTGCGCCTTTGCCGCCCGTTTTCGCTGGCTGTCGGCGGCAGCCCTTCGCGAAGTGCGGAGGCCACGCTAGCCACCCACGTGCTCCCGTGTTCCCTTTTATACTAAGCGACCCTGTACACGCAGACCAAGAGTCACTCCCTTCGTGGCTGGCGCTTGGTGCTCACCCTTGAAGGTTGACTCTGACACAAACGTGTATTAGGCATTGGAGAAGGCATTCCCAGTTTTCTTGCCAGCCACAGTATGCTTCGAGTGGCCTGTTGTCGGTTCTGTGACCGGAATTTCTTTGCGGACGAAAAATCGATCCCCGCGGGCTTTTTTTTTTTTCTCCCCAGAAAGAAGGGATCAATGTGATTAGCTACCGCCTCGCTAAATAATCCCCCACGATCCTGGCTAATCTCGCGTGATCGTCAGGCATTAAATTCTGTACTATGCGAACGAAGTTTTTTCCCTTAATGTGGTAGGAGCGCTTTAAGTACAAAGAAGTGGTGGTGCGCATTCGACGCGTGTTTTGTTCGATTTGCGCGCGCGTGCGAGGTCTGAACGGCGTTGCAGATTTATGGCGAGGCCTCCTGGAAGGCGTGCCATATAAGCGAGGCATTTCTTCGTAAAAGAAATCGGCCCGCCCGCCTGCTTAAGTTTTTCCTCGGAAAGTTGGTTGGTGGGTCGGGAAAGAGTGGGGTCAGCGCTTTGCCCACTGCCGGTACCCGTCTCTTAATGGCTTCCGCTAGTGGCTGATTTATAGGGCTAGTCGTCGGACGTCTCGTTCCCAGAGTACGCGTTGGCGCCTCGGCGCTTTAGCTGTTTCTTTTCACTGCGTTCCAGTTTCTGGTGATCGACTAAGAACGCGCGAAATCGCTCTGAATGGCCTCGCCTTGCAGATCAGTGTGCCGCCCGCTTGGATCAACGGTGCCATCGCGCGTTTGGCCCGCTAATGTATTGTACGAGCGTTGCGCGTTTCGCTCTCAAGTTGATCGCCTTCTGTCACTCTTCCGCATTCTCTACGTGAAGCCCGGTGGCGGCTTTCTCATTTGCCCTCCAGCAAACAAGTTCAGCCTGCACTGCCAGTGCATGCTTGGATTGCATGGTTTAGGTCCGATTAGCATCATGGTTTTGGTTTGCCCGTTTGGATTGTTCTCGGGTCGTCTTTGCCATGCTTCCCAAAGCTTACGGCTCGCTGCGGACACACGGTGCGGGTCGTGCCTCTTCGCAGCTGAGGCGAGCCCTGCTTGTGCGGCTGATTTTCAGCGGAAGCCAGTTCCGCACATCGCGGTGCACTCGGTCGATCCTAATTACGCGATGCGCTGTATAAGACATTCGCGACACCGCTGCATACAATACACCTGGGTAGCGTGAGAGC
Organism: Amblyomma americanum; assembly: GCF_052857255.1. Taxonomy (NCBI): domain Eukaryota; kingdom Metazoa; phylum Arthropoda; class Arachnida; order Ixodida; family Ixodidae; genus Amblyomma; species Amblyomma americanum. The sequence continues at coordinate 159,085,030 of NC_135499.1, read as the reverse complement.
CAGGGCGCTCATTTGCGGAGGCTGACGCGTATAGTACCTGACGAGCTATATCCTCTTCGTGCTGCTTGCTCGCGATGGGCGCCCATGAATAAGCATGTGTGCGTGTGTGCGTGTGTCGGTGCTTAGCGGGATTATACCGTCCCTTCTCTTGGCACATCTCTCTCTCGAGGGTGCTTGCTTTGCGCACTCGTGTGCGGTCTGCCGGGGCGATGAATATGTAAGGGGCCGGAGCCATCGCGACTGAGCGCGCCTCGTTTCAGGGGGTCATATCTCGCGTCTTGCGAGAGCAGCGCGCGCTTAGCCGTAATGCACGTGCGCGCGCCCGTACTCTTCTTCCCTCGACGACGTAAGAGTTGTGGGGGGGGGGTCTTTCTTTCTATCTTTTTTTAGCGGTTTCTTTCTATCTCTTTGTTGCCTCTCAGCGTTAACGGGGCCTTTTTTCGTTGTGGCGGAGAGGCTCTTCCTGGTTTTTTCCGGCTGCCATATCGCCCGTCGCTGCTTGCTGGATACTCTGTAGCTCGGCCCGGCGGTCTTTTCAAAGAGTTGCCGACAGCCCAGAGATGAGAGCGGCCCGCGTGGTGGACGCCATAGGGTCAACGAGAGTAGGCACGTTCAGTGTGGATCTAGCGCGTGCGTTTCAGGAGGTTTGCTACAGTCGGATACAAGTCAAGAAAAAAGCGGCTTTTCCTGCCAAAGGACCCTCCTTTAGCCAAAGGCGTCGGGCGATGCTCACGAATCTGCCAGCGTTACAACGCAGGGAGTGGCAGATGAAAGGGTATAGTCGCCCCCCTTCATTGTCCGGGATAATCCCTTCCCTGCACTGCAGCCGCCGCGGTGGCTCAGTGGTTACGGCGCTCGCCTGCTGGCCCGAAAGACGCGGGTTCGATCCCGGCCGCGGCGGTCGAATTTCGATGGAGGCGAAATTCCAGAGGCCCGTGTACTGTGCGATGTCAGTGCACGTTAAAGAACCCCAGGCGGTCGAAATTTCCGGAGCCCTTCACTACGGCGTCCCTCATAGCCTGAGTCGCTTTGGGACGTTGAACCCCTACTAACTAACTTCCCTGCACTGCAACGCTAGTAGGTTCGTGAGAATCGGCCGGCGTCATTGCCTGGAGGAGGGTCTTCTGACAGGAAAGGTCGCTATTTTCTTGAGTTGTATCCTACTGTAGTAAGAGAAGAGGATGGCATTTTTGTATTTCTGCGCCGATCTCGAGCGCCTCGACATGGAGAGGGACAAGATGGCCGCTACAGTGCCCGTCGATAGCTTCATGCAGGGCTACAGTGGCGTATGTATCCTTTGGCGGAGACTGTGTGCGTACGCAGTGCACGCGTAATACACGTGGTTGTCGATCAGCAGCGGAGGCCACGGCGGCGCCGGCAGCAAATGGTTGCTGCCGTCATTAGTCTGCTTCGTGTGCAGGGCCGCTCGGGCCGCGACGTCGGCTCAGCGCTGGGAGTGTACGCGCCGCCACCGACGTTTTTATGTGCGCGAACGTAAAAAGGAGCTGTCGCCATCCGTGATCAGCTCACCAAGCCGACTGCGCGTTTGTGTGGTCGCTGTGCCTAATGGCGTTGCCGCTCCTTTATGTTCGAGCTACATATTTTGGCTTGCGAGGAGTTAATGCCTTCGTAAAAATGACGGTGACGCAAATTGTCAGCGTATGCGAACTGAATGGAGGTGCGCGGATAGGTGTCTCCGAACACCTGTCAACGCACCTGTCCTAACAAGAACTTAGGAACGTTATTGCAGGCTATTGTGTTGTGCTCGTGCAAAGACTGATGGGAGCGAAGCTAGGGAAAGCCTGGAGCGTGTCATTCGCCGTAGCTTTTTGCTTAAGACGAAATAGGGGCCGAGCACCGTTGCATTGTCGTTGGGCAATATACGCTGTCCCGCGGCGCCTCAGCCCCCCCCACCTTGCGCGCGGGCTTTGCTTACGGTTTCCTGAAAGCAGGAACCCTGAACCACAACGTGTAGTTCAGGGTCGCTTTTTTTCTTTCTACTTCGTATGAGTTCAGTTTCGCGACTTGCAGTGCAGAATGAGTGAAGAGATGACCGGTTTTGCGCCCTGAGAATAAAACGGATATTTTTATTTATTATCTTTTTTGCGGCGGTCCCACGCTCTTGCAATAAAAGCGACAATGCAGGATAGAGGAACCAAGCGGCCGGCTATTCAGTGGATCTCCTTTAGCCGCCTTGAAAAGGTCAAGTGCCGTAGAGCGCTTTAATGCGAGTAGGCTTAACCTTAAGGGACCACGTTCGTTTTGGTTCTGACTGTAATAGCGGCCAACTAAAAGGGGCAAGAACGCTCGGCGCGTTCGCCCGTAAAAGTTGCACTCGAGGGAAAGACGCCACGCGCCAAGGAAGCGCAAAGCTTTAAAAAACTTCACAGAGCCGGTGTGTCTCCGCTCCTGACGAGTTTAAGTGGTGGGATCGCTTCCACGTCCGGTTTTCTCATCCAACGGCCGCTGGCTTCAGGAAGACAAAGAAGGAAAAACAAAAGTAACTTGAAGGGAGTCACCAGCCGGTCGCGATAGCGCGTCCGATAGCGCGCTCGCCTTTTTATTGCCGCCTCCCTCGTATCTGCAGTGCGCGCCGGGTACCCAATGGATTCACGGCCCCCTCTTTGCATAGACGCCGTTGCTCTTTCTTTCAATAGAGATAGAAAGAGAGAGTGTGAAAGAAAGAAGGCGGGAGGGAGGGAGGTCGCTCTATCCGGGGCTGACGGGAGCAGCAGCAGGTGAGCGCCGGTGCGTCCACTTGCGATGCGGGGTCGGACGAAAGAGTGCGGCCGAAGGAGCAGCCGGTGCGGCAGCTGCGGACACCGGTTCCGAGAACACGGGAAGCGCAGCGTTTCCCCGAGCCCCGCTCGCTCGCCTTGCTTTGGTTCTTGCTCAATATACCCGCCCGCCTGGCTCCGCCGCAGTGCAGATGAGCCCGGCGGGAAAGCCGACCCGCGGCGCTGCGCTCTTTTTCTACGTCTCTCGCTTCCTTTTTTTTTTTGCTCGGAGGCTGGCTTTGACCTGCGCCGCGTGTTTGTCTGTGCGCGCGTGTGTGTGTGGCGTGGTGATCGAAGAAAAGCCGTGCGCGCCTGGCTTCTGCTCAGTTCTGCTCGCTGCAGGCTTCCTCCTTTTCCGCCCATTCTCCTGCCGACTCAGCGACGGTCTCGACGGGTCTTTTTGGGTGCTTCGCGTCCTGTCCGACCTCTCTTTGGCGCTGCTTGGCTGATAGTTCTCGGAGAAGGGTATAGCGGCAGCTGAAATGTAGCATCGTGAAACGGCTGTGCGGACAGAGCGTGTATGAATCGCTCTAAGAGAGAGGACAATAAATGATGGGAAGGGGGTTGACCAGGCTATCTAGACATTACGCGCACTTGGCTGCTGTATAGACGGGGTGAGTTGGGGATAAAGGGAGCGAGAACTGACCTAGGGAGAGAGAGGGAAAAAAATTTAGCCGGTAGTGCGTCATATTGGCGCGAAAAAAGATATATAAAACAAGAGCGTGCATGGCGCTTGTATAAGGTGTCGCCCAGATTCGTGCGTTCAAATATCGCAGTATCGTTCCGCGGGCTTCTGTGCTAGCGAAAGTTGAGGCCAGGGTCCTAAGATCCAGGCCCTGACGCGCGTCATTCGTTTCTCCGCCGAAGAAAGGGTGTAATGGTACGCTCGGGTTATTTCCGAGCCTCCTCGTTAGCTTTGTTTACAGCTCCCAGTGCTGCGCACCCTGCGCGCAGCTGGGCGGGAGCGTTCACCTCGCCGACTAAAAACAGCCGAATCGGGAAGAAAAGAGCCTTCGTTCCGAGACCCGCTGCTGCCAGGAGAGGCTCTCTCTCCCTGCGGGCGGGGGAGAGCGCAGATTTGCATCCCTCGAGACGAAAGCGAAAACTAGAGGGGCCGCACTCGGGAGAGAAGCCCCGTGTTGTTTCGGCGTTGGGCGAGGGTGTCGATTAGACCAACGGGGTTCCCCCGAGACTGCTTCGAGAAATAAACGGAGAAAAGGGGGGGGGGGGGGGGGGGGGGAGCTGCTTCCGCCGAGCGTCGTCGCGTGTTGTTTCTCGGTCCCTCTTTTGTGCGCTGGACGGCTGAGCAGAGGGCGAGAGGGGCGACGAACCGGTTTCCCACCTGGGCTCGTCCACTCCTCTCCAGTCTGGTTCCATCTTATCGCTGCGTTTACACACACACAGTGTGTACGCCCATGCATAAACACAAGGCGGCGGCGGCAGCCCCCGGGTCGCTGCTCACGCTCAGTGCTGCCGGTGAGCGGCCGACCTCTCCGGCCGGCCCGCGCTGGAGTCTGGGCCAGACAGGCCGAGGCGCATCACGACCGTTGCTGCTGCTGCTGAGACCGTCATGGGGGAGAAAGGGAAAAAGCGACGAGAGAAAGGGGGCCTAAGCGGCTTCTACTTCAGCCCTTTGGCTTTGCGGGTGTGGTGGTAATCCTAGCGAATGCAGAGGGAGGCGTTGTTTGCTGCTTGCGTGTTGTGGATGTCTTTTTCTACTGGCGCTCATTATGCTGACTAAGGGTAACGTCCCGTAATTCTGTTGATTGATGGATTTTTTTTTTACTTGCCAAAGCAGTACGCCGAAGCGGAGTGCTCTGAATTAATTTCGACCACCTGCGGTTAGCGCTCGGGCGTTTTTGTATTTGGCCTGTATGAATGCGCGGCCGGATTCGAACAGGCGACCCCGTGCTGGGAGGCGAAGCCACTGAGTCGCGCTTGGAAGTTTCCTAAGAACTCAGTCACCACTGCGAGAATGATGGCTGGGAGCTACGCACGGGTGGACATAGCAAAACAGGCGGTTTAAGAAATAAATTAAGGCCGACTGTTCCCTCGTGATGATGGAGCGATGCTGTTGTGGCTGATGTTTCGTTGTTGGCAGTGGCACCTGGCGGCAAGAGACGATCAAGGGCTAGTCCTTACGGCTACGCACACACTGGACACGTTCCATTCACTCACACAGCGAACCCTGACGCCTATATAGAGTGGGCAGCTGGGCATTGCCTGGTTGACCTTCCCGCCTTTCCTTTGTTCTCTCTCTCTCTGTCTCGTTCGCTTGTCATTCGCAATTTGCAAGCCACCCGGGGCGACCGCTGACGAAGTGGGGCAGCCAGAATTCGCACTATGCGAATCTGTCAGCCCTGGGGTCATGGGCTATCGCGCTGAGCTTTGCCATGCCTTGTCGCTCCTCGAGCCAGAGCAGATCTGCGCCAAGCTTTCACCCTGTTCGTCCTCGTTCGTCTGCCTCTGCAAGTCCTCGCTTCCGAAGTACATGTCTCGTCGTGACGACTCTTGCAAGGGAAAGCGAATCAAGGCAAAGAACCGAACGTTGTTGTAGTCGTATACATCTCGGCCGTTGTGTCTGTCCTCACTGCGAAGCGACGACAACCATCCGGGAACGAACGCCCCCTTTCGGTAGTAGCGGGGCAACTGGGAGCCCGCCCTTCAGGCACCCCTGAAGCCCCTGATGCCGCAAATGTTCCCTTGCATGCGGGCGAGTGAATCCCCGTAAGACTTTGGTCTCTTCCGAAGGTGTCTGCCCAGGCACTGGCGCAGACAGCGATGCGTGTCGCTGAGATATTAGCGGCTTTACGATCCACCATCCAAGGTCCACGGCGTTTCTTCGGCACGGAAAACCCCGTTATTATTATTATTATTATTATTATTATTATTGCTGCTGCATTTGCCCCCAGAGGCCCATTCATAGCCACCGTGGAAGAGGAGGAGGACACGTTCTCTAAAATTTTTGGTATTCCACTTTTCCCATCGTTCTTCGCCATTCGTTTGTCAACTGAGAGGATCATTTATCGACTGAGAGGAGCGGGTAAAACGGGACCAACTTCATGTGTTCTATTCCGTTCAGAGCGCTTTGCTTCGTTTACACCGCAGCGCGTTGCAGGGGACGACAGGTGTTCGATATTAAACCGGATGGAACCCGTCACGTCGTGTCCCGCGCTCTGTACTGCCTTGGGACGCGTACGTGTGTCGACGTATTTTCCCTCTTTCTCCGTAGTCCGTCGGTCGTTCACTTTCGTCGTGCACTGCCATGTTCGCGTTTCCTTTCCTTGCATCGTCGTTTCCCGCGTCGTACACGCATCTGACGGTCCCACGGTCTGTGCGGCTCAGCGTGTGCACTTGCGGATTGGTTTTGATGAGCCGCCTCGGAGATTTGCAGCGGTAGCCACGTCGTCCAGCCGTGCGGTTGCCGACGCCTATCACGTTTTCGTTCAGGTGAGGTTTGCCAGCAGTTGTGGAAACAAAAAATAATAACGCCATGATAGTGGACTGCGTTTATAGTTGGCTTACGGGGAGTGACGATTGCCGCGTATACCGCGTGGTCACCGCTTCGCTATCCAGGTTGGCAATGGCGAGTCTGTTTATCGTGCTCTTCAGCACGCGTCGAAGGTTATTCGCGGCGTTCCTTGGCGTAGTCTTCTTGCAGGCCTCCTTCGGTTCTTCGACCCTGGCTATGCGCTTCGATGCACCTGCAAAATAAGTCCGGAGGTTTGCTTTGTAGGCGCACTTACTTTCCACTTCATTGGCCATTTCTCTTTTTTTCGTAGGCGTTGTGTGCGCCGCGGTCATCCGGAGGGCCCGAACAGTCGCATATAATAAGACAGAAAAAAATGTTTTCCCTGTCTCGCTGTCCTGGTAGTGGATATAGGAAAAAAGAAAGTTGATTTAGGTCTGGTGGCAGTCTGGTCAGCTAAATCCCCTGCTGGTCTTTTACAAATGCACTCGCATTACTGAAGTCTGCGTTTGAAATACCCTCTTCCGCGTTTTTTTTTTCGTTTGCTTTCAGAAGCAAATTGCGTACCGGGTACGATATAGACCTCAAAATTTCAACCATTTGCCTCAGCACCGGATTCTTAATTGTGCGCAATATAGCCGAACGAATTTATAGCCAGAGCTAACAGTTACCAAAACTTACGTAGGATCCATGTATCAAGAAATGGCGGTCCGAATTGGCCAGAGTTCAGTGAAACAGATGCATTAACGAAAATCAATAGACATAACAGTCCGAAAGATATATTTAGAGGTAAAAGAAGATAAAAAATGTAACGCTTTTCTAAACATAATGGTGACATATGGCGACAGTTTTATTTCCCGCTTCTAGATGGCGCAGCCATTCGTGAGCACCTTAGGTGCCACGTTGGCAAGAGGCGAACGGGCATCCGACGCCCACAGCACCGGAAGATCCACAGACCACGTCAAAAAATGTGAAGAGTATAGCTCGACACCGAAACCCACCCGTATATTTCTATGAATAAAGTTACTACCACCACCAGCACCGGAAAAGCGGCTCAACAGTGCCCGATCATCTAGAGCGGCCCGAGGGCCTGTCGCCGTCCTGCTGATCCCTTCCCCACACTCACCTGATCCACTGAAGCGGCTCAAATAAAGTCCTTACCAACCAGCCAAGTGGCCATTGGGACTAGTTAGTCCCTTTTCGAAGCGGAGTTTCCCTGAACTAAGGAGTCTGCCCCCCTGATTCGTCTCAACATTAAAAAAAAAGACAGTAAAGTTTTCTCTCCCCCTGGCTCCAAGTGGTATGATCAAAGAGCTCCGTTTATAGCAGCAACTTTCTTCTCTAGCCCATGACGTGACAGCAGACAACGAAGGAGAGCCTGGAAGGCATGCACCTGTGTCCACCCTGAGCCCGGTGTTCAAAGAACAAGATGGTCGGCCACCTGCGAGGTTTCCGACCAACTTCGGGTCGCACCGTATGTCCGCGCCGAGTCAACACGCTCACGCAGCATGAGTTGCCGGAGCGCCTTTGCGCTGACGTCACGAGAGGAGCTGCTCGCTCGTTTGCTCGTTCACTCGGTCCCACACAGCTGCGCAGTCATCCCAACACCCGAGCGTATCCAGCGCCGTGTCGGATTTCGATGGCTCAGTCGTATGTCATCCGCTTGCTTTGACACGGTCGCACGATGACGCAGGCTTCTCACGAGTCAGGTGCTCTCTCTCTCATTTTTTTATTTTGCTCGTACTAAATTTTCTAATCCAGCCCGAAAGCTCGGCTGCCATTATGGTCGCGCCAGCTACCACGAGGCCCGCGTGTTTGCTGTGTCGTTTCCGTCGCAAATGAAGTCGTCTCGGGATAGAGCGTATCGAAAGCGTCAAGGTTGGCACGGGTCCACGAGCCCTTGGGAAGAGCGTCTCTCAAACGGAAGCGCTTCGCGGCACGGTGACGGTAGTCCGCAAGTGTTGATTCTACGCTCGAGCGCGCGGCGCCTGTTTGCTCTGTAAACTCCGCCGTTGTCCCTGCGAACAGTCAGCAGCAGCAGCAGCCGTTCGGCCCTTGTGCGCGTCTCGGAGCGATCGGGCGTCTTGCTCGCTTCGGCGGGTCGGCCCGCGCCCACGTTGACCTCGCTGCGGCCCGTGATGGACGCCGCCGAGTGGCCCAGCCCTCTCTCTCTCTGTCCACCTCTCTGTTTCACCGAACTTGATCATCGCTGACCCCCGGCTGCTTCTAGAAGGGTATAGCGCTGCTGGGTTGCTCACGCACACGCACGCGGTGTCCGGTAAAAAGTTATAGCGCCTTAACTTTTGGCTTAGGAGAGCAAGGCTTTCCGAGAACCGCGAGTTGTTGGGGGTGGTCTTCTGCCCAGCGTTTTCTCAAGGCTCTGCTCCGTGCTTTTTTAAAGGACGGATGAAACCTTCCCTCTCTTCTCGGCGCCAGACTTGGCCTAGTCTGTTCTCTCTCTCTTAAATAAAAAAAAAAGGGGGGGGGCACTAGGTAACGTGGACGAGAAATCGCTGAGGCGTCCAAGCCCTGCTATGGAGGTGAGCGCGGAGGCGTGAGCGGTGGCGGCAGACCCTCACGCGCCGTCGCCCACGCGTTGATGCCGCCACAGGAGAGGAGTGCGCGGCGGGCGGTTTTCTCGGTTAGTTGCCTCGCCCGTAGTGTTGTGTGTGCGCTGCGGCGGTGAGTGTGTTGCTACGCCACGGGGCGTTTATAGAATACGCACGCCCACGGTCGTTGTTGCCATTGAGAAGGCTGCCTCGCTTCTCCTGAGCACGCGCGCATGCGGGACCTGCGATCGAGGCGCCATGTGTATGGTCTGGCCGCACGAAGCGGTCCGCTGGAGCATGGCGCCCAGCGTCGCGACAGCTTGGCAGGGTCGCTGCTGCTGCGGTGCTCACGTCTTCCCCAACAACAGCTTGCACGGAGAAGTGCGCATGCTGCTTCGCTGGAGCGTGAGCCGGGGCACGTCTCTCCTACTTTTCCTGTGCCGAACAAAAGCGTCGCCGTAAACAATGTCGCCGCTGCTGCTACTGCTATCCCGAGGATAGATGGGTCGCCTTCTGTTGCAGCTTTGCTTTCTTTCAGCCCGGTTGTCGGCACCGGAATATTCACTTGGGCTGTGGGAGCGTCGTTGAATTCGGGATTCTACGCTCCGGTGCACGGACACACCCGCACGCGTATAGAAAAAAAAAAGGGGGGGGGGGCAGTTGTCTCGTTTTGTGCGAGTTAAATGCTTCTAGCGCGCGACTGTCCGAGTCATTACCGTGTCGCGTGAATTATTTGGCGCGTCACTCGCTGGCCGCTGTCAGCCCGTCGGGGAGTCCCGAGTTGGTTTGCGTCCCGCTCACGCAGTCAACCGCTTCTGGCCACGAAGCAAGCACCGTCTCGTTGAAGGCGAGAGAAAGCTTTTTGTCGAGGCCAGTAAGGCTTTCGTTCTGCGAGCCTAATAGCCGACTGTCCCCGAGGCACTGTCATCTCTGAGGTGTGCGCGTGACACATTTTAGCCCCGCTACTTGGCGCCTTTCGCATATCTGTGCGGTGCCAAGTGTCTGTGTATTCACCGGCTGCCAGCCAACGAGGGGCGCATAGAAGGACGCGCGAAAGAGGTGCGCCCGCGTGATTGGCAGCCCGGTGGGCGCAGGCCACTTGGTTGTTTATAGGGGCCACCGCGACCAGCACTCACGCATTCCTTCCTTGCTGGCGTATACCTCAAGTACACGTGGGCTCCCTCGACGTGTGGCTGGCACCAATGTACTCGTGGATAGAGCTGTGCTGTGGCCGCTGGATTTTTAGGTTAGAGAATCGATCACGTGAGCAAATTTCTTCTCTTCACCTCCCGCCGTTCAGCTGGACCATTTAAAACATGTCGCTAATCGCAGAATACGCATAATTTATTTAAGTTGTCTACAAAACCGGTTACAGCAACTTCTTTGTCAGCGCGCGACCTCTCAACACGACACCCAGCTCCGTTCTCTGTCTGTCGGCCCGAGTCCTTCCACGCCAGCTGTCCCTTGGCCGTCGCCCCCTCACGCAAGGAAGGAAACGGGTCCCGTCAGTCATCGTAAACCCGCGGCCGTTAGGCGTACTTTGCAGTCCTGCCGTGCGCTTGTGTGCGATAAACGTTTGTGAGTGTGGAGTTCGAACATTCACCTCGCGAAACCGTGACGTTGCATTCGACCTTAGGCCAACCTAATCAATATCAACCAGTTGTAAAGTACGACACTTTCTCTGAACCATCTTTGGTGCAAGTTCCGCGTGGCACGACGCTGCGCCATGATCCGGCTCGCTGGAGATAACGCCGTGGGTAATACGTTTTCGTGGCCGTGGACGCAGAACATCGCATACGTTATGCAGGGAAGCGGTGCACTCGGTATGCGAACTGCTCGCGCGAAGGCGTGCCCAGCATGGCGCTGCCTGGTGGCTTCACGCGCGTGCGCAGCCGTTGATGTCATTCGGGGAACATGTCGGGTGGTTCCGCTCGGCGGGACGCGTCAAGCCGTGTCATCTTGTCGTTTCAGCCACCTAGTCCTTGTCGCCTAGTACGGTACGTCGAATCTTCCGAGCACGTGGCATGCGCACGTACTGCTGCGGAGTAAAATGATGACTGTTTCCCCCCTAAGCGTCCTCCTTCTGAAGAAGTAGTTGCTTTCGGCGAACTCGGCGATGTTTTATCGCTCACAGCTTGAGTCGGAGGCGGTAGCACTCGAAGGGGGAGCGTTAATTCGCCAACGGCGGGTGTAGTCTTTGCCGGAGTAACGGGCTTTGCAACGTCCATGGAGTGTTCTAGGTTGACGCGGCTGCACTATACTGTTGAGATGGCAGTCCTGATCCCTGAGCCATCCATTGCATGGCAGCTCAGTTGCGGAAAATCGCCACTCAGCCAACAGCGCCTGTCTGATCTGTTTGACGCATCTGGTTAGGTTGGTCAAGTACGGGGCACGGCATAGCGTTCACGTTGCGTCAGTTAGTTTTTTTTTTGTATATCTTGTATATATGGGCCCGTCAGGCGAAGGACCTGTCCAGACCGAGTCTTGGTCGCGCAGCATGCGTGGGCTCGCACACACCGTGCACCCGAACGGCGGTGCTCCTTGTATGTCTGGCGGACCACCGTACAGCTCACGTCCTCGGCGCAGCAGCAACAGCAGCAGCGCATCAGGCAGCTCCGCTCGTACATAATCTGGCTCTCGTGACTGCTTCGCTCAAAGGCCCGGGCCGCCGCGCCACACTGCCAGGTCTCGTGTGCGTTCGCGTCATGTCCATCCGACGGGACAGCCCGCCGATGGCCGGAGAGGGCGCTGGCGGGCGTGCGCGCGCGTCAGACCGGCGGCGGTGGGGGGCTCAGCAGCTCTCTCAAAATCGGCTTCTCGGCTTCTTTTGCTTTCGTTCTTGGTTTGTGCCCCCCCCCCCTCCCCCCTCGTCGCAGGTCGGAGCCAGGCAACGCCTGCCGCTCCTGTAGAGAGCGGCGGTTGAAGCAGCCGCCGCCATGACAGCGCGGTCACGCGCGAGCGACGACAACGACACACGGGGCGCGCGAGGTGCCTGCGTTGCCCTGAGTTCCGTGCAGCACCGCTGGAAGCGTCTCTCCGGTGCAGCATGCATCGGCCCTGCGGCAGAGATAGGTTCCTATGCGATGGGCTGCTGCAGTGCCGCTGCTTTATGGTCTAGGTGCCTGTGTTCGGCGTGCTTTCTCGCGATAGCACCTAGAGTTGTTCGTTTGTTCCATTCGAGTTGCCCCGGCGCAGCTTTCGGCTCGCGAGCTATTCCTGAATGCGCTCGGTGTATTATCGTAACTACCCGTGTTGGGCGGCAGTTTTCAAGCCCGTGTACTGCTTTAAACGCTGTTCTTGTTTTCACGCGTTCGTGATTAGCGACTACGGCGTCTTTTCTTATCGTCGTTGTTTTTCAGGCGCACGCTCACTATAGCAATGTACCGCACGGTTGCGCATGCTAAGTACGGCAGTTTGCGCGCGGAACAAAGCGCGTTGAGAAGCCCAGGCCATTCGGAGAGCTTGCATGTTTGTTTCGGATTGGTGGCTAGGTGTGTTGTGCAGAAATTTGTTCCGCCATCGCGATGAGTAATTTAAGGGGAGCAGCTATCCCAACCCTACATATTCTGCCTTCTTAGCGAACAACCCCGTTCGATCAGCTTCGAAGACCAGAGGCGTGCATTTTCTCTTGCGCCTCCAACATCACGTAATGCGACGCGAATAAAGTATCGTAATAAACGAGTGAGGCCGCCCGCTCCCGACGCCAACATCTCGTAGCCAACGTCCATATATCCCCGCATCCCCGCCAGGTGGCTGGACAACCTTGAGTCGCCGCCTTCCAAAATTTGGTGGCAGCCAAGCGGGGGCACGAGCCTCCGCATAGCTTTGGGCGCTGAGATAATTGGATGGCGCGTCTATGGAGTCGCGGAAGTTCCGACGAGGCGGCCTTATTCCTCGGCCGCGGTGCACCGTACTGCGGTGAGACGAAGCCGCGCCCATCGCGCGCGGCTTCGCTCCTGTCTGGAGCTCGCGCCGTGCACGTTTCACCCGCGCCGTCGGTAGCCGTGCTCTCTCCCCCTTTCCCCCGCGTTTCGTGACCGGGCAACACCCTCTAAATACTTTCTTCAGGCCTCTCCAGGCCCTCCTTTCCACACGCGCTACGTCACGCCAAGTGTCCGGTCAGGCTGCTCACCAAGCGCGGCTCCGCTCCGCTCGGTTGTCTCCCTCGATGTGCTCGCGCTTGCCCGGGCAAGCACAGACACGAACGCAGTCTTGCAGTGAGCGTCTAGCTGCTGCTTGAGTCTTTCAGCCTGGCGTTGGGTGCATTTCCGTTCGCTCCTCGCACGGCTGTGTCTGTTTCGTGTGGCCGTTTCTTGTGTGGCGTGCGTACCTGTGCTAGCGCACGAATGGGAAACTGATTGCCTGCCGTGTAGCGAGTGCAACTTCGTGAAACATGGGCCGGTGCTGTGTTCCCGGGTGCCGCGGGAACTACCAGAATGGTCCCAAAGTACGTGTTTATTGCTTCCCAAGAGACGAAGTACGAAGAAAAGCCTGGTTGCGAGCCATTCCACGGAAGGATTTCACACCTACAGAGCATTCGAGGGTAAGACTCTGAAATATTGCTTAATAGGCGCTGGTAATTATCTTAGTTGTGAGCTGTCGCTCCCGGAAAGGCATGCTGTCTTTGTAGGCAATGATATCACTTCTTACACTTATGTATGAATTGTCCAGGAAGCATTTAGTTCTGTGGATGTGCATAAGGCTTGTGTAAAAGCTGTGTAAATATGTAAAAGCTGTTCACTATTCAGACTCTTTTTACTTAGTGTTTTAGGCAATGGAGAGTCATGGCGAATGGCCTTGCTTCATTTTCTCGTGCAGGTGTGTGAACTGCACTTCCACGCAGGCGACTTCATTACGACGTTGTCACACCAAGATGAACTGACAGGGAAAATAATAGAGGTGAAGCGTGACAGGCTACAGTTGAAGATTGATGCTGCGCCTTCTGTTTTTCCAAACTGCCCAAAATACTTGTCCTCAACGCCTGGACGGAGTGAATCGCCAGAGACGAAAAAAGCAAGAAGGGAAAACGCTGCTTTGCAGGAGGCTATGAGGAAGTCACTTCAGTCTAATGAGCTTGAACAGAAAAGAAACAAAGTTTCATCTTACGAGGAGTTCAAATCTAAGTTGCCTGGAATCTGCAACACGAAATTCTGGACCGTTTCTGTCGATGAGCAGTGCGTTAGGTTCCTTCTCATCGAGAATGATCCTTCACCTAATGTGAAATGCGCCTTGGTAGTTCTCCCTGATCTGTCACTTTCTGTTTTCTTGAATGGAGTGAAGCTTCTGTCGCTTCCTTCAGGCAGGATTCTGCCAGCTCAAGTATGCGACACCTCCAGCCTGTCCTTGCTGCTAGAAGAACTCGAGATAGGCTTGCATAATATACCTGAGGTGACGAAAGAGTCGAAACATACTAAAGTATTGCAGTTTGTCGGTTCACTGCTTGCAGACCTCATTGAGGACAGTGATACGACGAAAGAACAGTCTTCTTTGCTGAAATTTCTGGTTGAGCAGATAGAGCTTCTCCTCGCGAAACAGCATGTGTATAGCGCAGAGCTGCTGGTATTCGCCAGTATTTTGAATTCAATTTCTCCTCACGCATATCACTTCACAAGAGCTGCATCAAGAATCATTCTGCCCCACCCTTCCACACTGCGCCGTGTTTGCTCAAATTACAAAGCTGACCCTCTTGTGGAGCAAAATCAACCGCACTGTCTCTCCTACATCCGAGAACGAGTCAAATCAATGAAAGACCACGAGAAGACAGTGACCCTGATGATCGATGAGATCCACATAAAACCATACTTCGACTACAAAGGGGGCACAATAGTAGGATCGTCGGTTCATTCAACGGAACCAGCAACAACAGCCCATGTGTTCATGGTACAATCACTCCTTTCTGCAAACAAGGACGTCATTCACATATTACCTGTGAGCAAACTGAGCGCAGAAATTTTGCACGAGCATGCTAAGAACATAATCATTAATGTTGAGAAAATGGGGCTCAAAATTATCGCTGTGATAACGGACAACAATGCTCTGAACCGCAAGATGATGTCGTTATTTGCTACAAGTCCTCAGGTGAGCATTGTCTATCCCCATCCAGCCGATAACGCTCGCCCTCTTTTCTACGTGGTCGATCCTGTGCATCTCTTGAAGTGCATTAGGAACAATTGGATTAACCAGAAAAACCCTGGAACATGCCTCTATTTCCCTGAAATGGACTTGAGTGGAGCAATGCCCGAAGGGCCTCCTCGTATGAAAGCTGCTTCTTTCGCAGCTGTGCGGCAGCTTTATTCTTCAGAGAAGACGTCGCTTGTGAAGGCTGCTTACAGACTGAACGCAAAAGCCGTGAATCCAACCTCAATGGAGCGGCAAAATGTAAAGCTCGCTCTCGACGTCATTAATCAGTTTGTTTCAAATGCCCTCAGGACACATGGTTCCGCGTTCAAGATTCCTCAAGCTGAGTCGACTGCTCTTTTCATTGACGTTATCCTCACATGGTGGCAAATAGTCAATGTTAAGACCCCTTGCAAAGGCCAGAGGCTAAGGGACAGCATGCAAGACCCTGTAAGGTCTGTTGATGACACACAGTTAGCTTTCCTGAGCGGCGTTGTGGACTGGTTGGACGCTTGGGCAAGAATAAACATCACCAGTGGCTCGCTGACGAAAGAGACTCACAGTGCTTTGCGACTGACATGCTATTCTCTGGTAGAACTCTCGCGCTACTGCTTAGAAGAACTTCACTTCAAGTACGTACTGCTGGGCAAATTTCAGACGGATGCGCTAGAAGACCGGTTCGGCCGTTACCGCCAGCTGGCAGGATCACAGTACCACATTTCCGTGCGTCAGCTCTACGAATGTGAGAAGAAGCTTCGTCTTCAAAAACTTTTGACATTTCCACGCGAGGAAACAGAGTTTGAAGACGTAAGTGAGGATCTTGTCCCATGCAACTTTTCTGTGGCTGTCAGCGACGACGATATTACACACGCCCACTCTGACATGGATGCTATTGTCTACATTGCAGGATACGCTGCTCATGCTGCTTTAAAGAAGCTTTCATGTTCTGCTTGCTTCAGCACATTGGTGATTGAAAATCGAGAGATCGAAGCGGAAAATACTGCCATGATAGCTAACCTGTCGAGAGGAGGGCTGAAGTTTCCCCAGCCATGCACAGTTCACATGGTACTGATGACTAAACTAGTTGCAGAGAAGTTGTCTTTTGGAGCAACCGCGGAAGATTTTCTCTCCTGTAGAAATCAACGTGGTGTCGTGATTTCACAGACGATTTCCCTCCTGGACGAACACGACATTGAGACATGTGAAAATGGCCACACTGCACAAACTCTCCTGCGCTTGGTAGTACGCGTTGCAACCAACGTTGTTCTAAACAACTTTTGCAAACTAAGAAATGATGCCATACAAGACAATGCGCAGCAGAAGGCCGCAGCCCGGAAAGCAGCAACGCTTAAGAAGAAGTAAGTTTTATTCCCAAGCAATAAAAATGCTTTGCGCACACTTCATTGCTGGTGTCTCGTCGTTTTTTATTGTAAGGGTCAGATTAGCTGTACAAATACTCAACAGCGCAACATTATTGTGAGTGTCATTATTGCTGTGTGTGAAAGCTTTAAGCAAAACACAATACAGAATAAAACTAACACAATGCGCAGTAGACGGTGTTTTTTTTTTCAATGTTCACGAACTTCTACTTTAACAACTAGATATACGCATGTGCGGTCTGTGCGGATGGATTTTACCGCACGGCAGACATCATGTACGTGATAGAACCTAATAATTAGATGATTAATTGAAATTAACTAATCAATTTTTTATTATAATGACCAATAATGCGAAATTGGCGGCCGTATGCTAAATTGTTTATTATAAAAAACTGTATTAGCAGCTCGAACTTTCTTGACAATAAGGTGTTCTGCAATAAAAAAAATATATAAAGCAGATAAAATGATAGCCTAAGGCGCGCACAAACTAGCGAATTTCTTTTCTGCAGCAACGACAAAAATGAAAATGAAGGAATCACTTATAAGGCAGCTACGTACGGCAGTACCCGAATAGTGCAGACGGGCGCGGCGCGCTGAAATCGCGGAGCGCGGGGCCTGCACGGTCCCTTGGCGTGACGTCACGCGGCCGGTGGAGAGGCCTTAGCATTGAGAGGGTGTTGGACCGGGGCCCTCGGAGGAAGAGGAGGAGGAGGGTGCAGCTCCGCGGCGGCACAGTCCTTGGTGGTGCACGGCACGGCTGTCCGGTCGCGTTGCGTTTATGCACGACCGGGGGGGCTTGGACATGCCGCTGCTGCGGCGGTGACGCGGCGCAGGTCCTGCTGCAGCAACGGACCGGTCCGTCTGTCTGAGGACCGCTCCTGTTCTTCTTCTGACGTGTCTTAATTCCGGTCCAGCGGCTGTCTGGGACGGCCAGCTTAAAACATTCCCCTCTCTACCTCCCCCCGAGCTGGCATTGTGAATACTCCCGAGCGAGTCGCCGACCGCTGACGTGTCGAACTTATTGCGGTGTCCGGGAGCGTGCTCATACGTTAAGGCAAAATTTCGGAGGGCATTCGCCGCTCGGCTCGCTAGTAGTACCTCCGCTCTGCGCGCGATTTGGCCCGGCTTGCTCTCGGCCGTGCTTCTGTTCTTACCGAATACGTATTCGTAAGTTTGAACCGTGTGAGTAATATTGCCGACAGATTCATCTCGCTTCGTGCCACCAGATGTCAGGCGCATCGAGAAATCTTACTCGCTGACGGACATCATTTATCTTTTTGTTTGTGTCAGTAATATTGCCGACAGATTCATCTCGCTCCGTGCCACCAGATGTCAGGCGCAACGAGAAATCTTACTCGCTGAGGGACGTCATTTATCTTTTTGTTTTCAGATAGAACAAATCGCTGTCTGGTCGCTCACATACGGCAGTTGCCAAGTTTAATGGCGAAGCAAATTTGCCGGTAGCAAAGCCACCGGCCACCCTTCGCCCGCATTCTGAAAGAAAAACAATTCGGGGGAAAAAGCTGTGCCCGGAGCCTCTCGATTCCGTAAAATTGCGCGGTGAAGGCGGCGGAGCGAGCTCCCCCGCAAAGCAGAGCTTAGTCGCCCAGGAAGATACGCGAGGTCTATTTTTTTCCTCATTCCTTCCGGGCTGGGCGCCATCGGCAGCCGGACTCGGTCCGCCAGTGCCCGTGCACCCCGCGCTTAACAGCTCGTTACTTTTCCCGTGCGAAAGATCACGTGGGAATTGCTCGCCGTGTTCGGCGGATAATAGCCGGCATTGCTCGTCGATACGCGCAGTCGGGGATTAGCGGTCACCGCGCGGCTGGCGTTGGGATCCGAACCTTCCCTCCCGACCCCGACGCAGAGCTCGGGAACGAGGGTAGAACGAGAGAGAAAAGAAAAGAAAAAAAAAAAACTCGGCGAAGTGTGGACGCATGTGGCTCCTGCATACCAGCTGCGCATGCAGTGTGTACCGCGGGGCCACGGCTTCGATGCGATTCGGCGCCGCCCGTCGATGCATGACGGGCGGTCCCAGCGGGGACACGTGCGTACCAGCAGCAGCAGCAGCAGCATCTCTCTCCCCCGTTGGCGCGACCCGTGGGTGTGCTTCCGTGTGATGCGTCGCTGGGTCGCTGCTCTGCAGCTTCTGCCGCCGGCATGCCGCACTGAGCGGCGCGGTGTCGCCGGTGCTTGTCGTCCGTTTCCCGCGGTTCAGAGAACCCGCCAATACATGGCCGGCTCCTGTCGCCCTCTTTAGTTCCCGGCTCCGGGAACTGCCCACCACCTTGGTGTCTCTGGACGAAGGGCTCTCGGAAGCCACGCTGAGTGCGCGCGCTTTTTAAGCCCCGGGGGAACTGCAGGAGAAACAAGCGCGCGCCGGTGGACTGCGACGGGCAAGCGCCGCTGCGCGCGCCTTGTCGATGACCGCTAATGACCCCTCCCCGAACTCTTTCCTCCCTCCCTCCTTCCTGGCGGGAGTCTGCACTCGTTCAGGCCGAAAACGTGGTCGGTCGGCCAGGAATTGGCTCCTCCGTCGAACTCGGTCGGTCGCCGGCGAAATGTCGTCCCTTATCAGCTTACCCGCTGCGCCGCCTTGGCTGCCGTATAGCCGCCGCTGTCTGTGGCGTTCTGGGGCTTTTTATCGACCCGGAGGAGACTGCACCCGTGGTTTTCCTCGTGTGTGAATTTCGTTTCCGTGTTTGGTCGGTACGAATTTCCTTCAGAGGCGACGACCTCTGTAATCGAAGAGCGGCCGTTATCGATATCTTTCGGCTCTGCGCTTGTTCTATGACGCCGTTTTCTGTCCGTTTGATCGACCTGTCCGACTCGACTGTGGTCGTAGACGGTTGCCCTCCACCCCGCCTCGTTCTGTTAATCTATTTTTTTTTCCCGCAAGGTTGCGTCTGCTTGCTATGCTGTATGTCTGTTTGTCACCGAGTGTTACGCGGTAGCTCGTGATCGAGCGAGGCCGCGACCGACACCTCCATTGAGAGAGTCACGCGATTCTATCCTGCGCACAGGAGACGCGTAAATGCGCGGTTGACCGCGGACACGAGACCTTGAGGAATGGAGCGACGGTTGCTGGGCACGTTTCCCACTGGGGACAGGTCCGCAAGCAGCCCGCTATATACTCGTCCACGCGCACCAGCTCTGAAGGCCACTCGCTGGTTGTTGCCAGGGAAGAGTGCAAGTTAAAAGGTCTTACTGGAAGTCCAGCCTCGCGTATAGAGTCAACCGAAGGAGGGGGGGGGGGGGATTTTTCTGGCACCGGTAAGACGTCGAGGTGACGCTGCCAGCAGCGACTGGACGTGGGTGCAGGCGAGTAGCGGGAGTCCTGGAGGGCATTTAAATGTCCGGCACGTTTGACCCGTAGCTGGAGGCGGTACACAACTCTGCTCAGCGGGGACATCCTGCCGTTAGTTTACGAGACACGTACGCGCATCCTTCGCATTTGAGGTGAAGGTTCCTTGCCTCGTAAAAGCACTGGCCATCATCGCACCTTGAGTGTGTACATGAGGCCCATAGGTGCGTCGTGTGGGGGCCTTAAAGGGGCTCTGAAATACCTTCCGAGGTGAAGACATCAACTCGCTCAATCGCTGCATTGTGCTGCCATGAACACCTGAGCCAAATAATACACTTCTACACGCAGAAGAGGACCCACAATCACGCGCGAAAGTTGGCGAGCCCTTCCCGGCGACTTTTTCATGCTCGCACCCTCCTCCGTTCTCCTCATCTATGTATACATGTTGAGAGGTGGCTACTGATCAGATTCTTTCAGACGTCAGGAAGCTACCATGGCCGCGGCCAATAAGCCGCGTAGCTCCGGCGGGTCAGGAAGCTCTCTCCCGGAGGAGGGACCGGCGGAAAAGCGCCGACCTTCTAGCATGCAAAAAGTGACGAGAGGGAAAGGCGCGAAGACGCTGAAATTCAAATTTTGACTATAGATAACTCTTTTTCTACAAAGCGCATTAAAAAAATTCTTCCCGGACACTATTCGTGAAGCGGCATGCTTTAAAATCCCAGGCATGCCGTAACTTTATTAGAGCCCCTTGCAGAGCCTCTTTAAGTACGCACTCGTTGGTACGGAAATTGAGAACAAGAATGGCGAGAACTGCCGGATCATGCCAACAGTCTCGTCTTCTTTTGTTAATCGCTCTTGTCAGCGCGGAGTGATGTTTGTCGTTCCGTGACCGAGACCTTTTTGCACGTTCATAAGCGGTGACGGTTTCAAGACGGGACCATGGGGCCAATTACAACAAGCGCGCAGTAAGAGTAGCCAGAATGTACCACCCTGAGACGGGTCATCCGTCCAACGGGAAACGTATTGTGTTATTGAGGCGCAGTGGTGCACTCTGAATGCCGCGTCCGTCCACTGTGCTGCGGGACTTGGGCAGGAAGTGCCAATTAGCAGTGGGCGGGCGCAGGTAAGCGCTTGCCAGTACGCCCTCTGGTGTAGGCGCCTGGCGGAGGACTTTGTTGCGCGCATTGTTGACCCGACGTTGCGTCTCTTGTGCTGACGACCTCTGGTTCTTCTCGCGTTGTCTGTGCAGGGCCGATGGGCTGCGCCGTGAGGCAGGAGAGCATCGTCGTCCGGGCCGTCCGCCGCTAAGGCCCCCGCGATGGGGAGGCCCGTGGTGACCCCCCCCTGGCGGCACCTCCCGGCAACAGCAGCAGCAGCCTCCGCCGCGGTGGCCCACGCGGCTGCTCGGTGCCCTGCCGGCGCTAGGACTCGTGCTGCTGCTGCAGCCAGCGCACGCCGCCTGGCAGGACGCCCTGGTCGCCAAGAAGACCGTCGCCCAGCTTCGTGAGTGGCATCCCCCGTGGCTTCCTTGCTTGTTTTTGTGTTCGATGGCCAACGCACCATCCCGTCCGTCCTGAACGAGCCTCTTGTTGCGCAGCTGACGTCGCGTTTTTACGGTTGGCAGCCCAGGCTGCTCAGTATCGGGCTCCATTTCTCTTGCGGTGAGGCCTGCTTTGGGGGCCGTCGTTACTATAGAACAAACCTAAAGAAACTCGTGAATGAATGGAGTGCCACAATGTACGCTGGCGACATTCGTCGCCGAAGCCTCTGGAAGCGGAAGGGGGTTGGGAGGGTTACCGTCACATCTATCTGGAACGCAGGCAGCACATCACGGTCCACACGGGGAGCGCTTGACTGTTCTTGCGCTTTGCTTGGACAGTGTGGTGCAGCGCTTCAGTTGCTTACATAATGTGCTGATTATCAGATTAGTAGTTTTATGTCACGGCACAGGTGAGTGGCTGCGGTAATGAGATGAGGAGTAACATGGCCTTCCCAAATTCAAAATTTTCATTCCTGTGGCTCGTATAGCCTCAAGATTCACGATAAATTCAAAGAAAACGAGCACCACGGACTAGAGGACAGACTCGTGTTCATGAAATCGTAGCAGAGATGCAGAAGAGTGAATATAGTGCTGCGAACAGAACAGATATCGGATTATAGGGCAACAGAAACGATTCCCACGGGGTGGCAAACATATCTGGGACGACGTCAGAGGGTCAGGTCGGGAGATTGAGGTTAGGATACTTGCTGGGAATAGGTTGACCGCGACTGGCGCAGGACGGGGCAGGTCTGATATAGTTGGGAGATGCCTTTATATTGCATTGGACGTAAGTAACTTCACGTGCAATTATGACGACGATAGTGAGGGATGTGAGATCATCCCATCATCGGTGTTCGTTGCGCACTGTTTCTAGCGTCCCTGTTGTAGCATATGTGTATGTGCAGCCTTTAGCAACACCTTGGCAACATATAATGTCGTGATTTTACAGTCGCTGCGTTACTCTGAGCCAGTTGAAAGCGGTCGTGTCAGCGCTGTCCAGGCCTGCTCTTCTGTTCCGCGATACGGTCGCAGGCCTTCGCAGCCATACACGCGTCAAGCTGGAATCAGCGGCGCTCCCCGCGCACATACGGTAGCTATATCTCCCGGCGTCCTCTTTACCGCCGGCGCAGCCACTACTGCGCGGCGCCGCTAAAAGCCCTTCGTCGCCGCCTGACAAGTGCTGCTACCGTGAAATGCAGGCGCGGCGAGCCGGCTGGAACAGCCTCGTTGTCCCTGACTCGCCTCATTTGGGCGCGCCCACCTGCGCCAAGCCGGTGCATTTGGACGACGCCTGCACCCCGCTGTGATATGAGCGGGACTGTCAGTCACCCCCGAGCTACGCGTTAACGGTGTTTTTTCGAGCTGCATGCGCCCCATTTGAATAAACGCGACAAGCGGCACGTTATTCGAAACCTGCTCCCGGAACGCCTCTTTTGTTGTTGTTTATTTCTTCCTCCTTTCGGTAGCACGCGCCGCTTGCCTCCGCGAGAGCTGCTGCCGCTGCCAAGATCACGTTTTTCAGGTAGAAGCGCACACTGCGATCGCGAAGTGCCGCGCGTACTGCTCGCCTGTTCCATATGGAACCTTGTTGGAAGTGCGCGCATACAGTGAAAAGTAGCAGCCTCGCGAATATATCCGCGCGGCGAGGGGCCGCGCAGAGCGTCGGTGCATTAGAACAGGTTCTGTAAACGTCTGCCAAGTTCGTCCACACACTTCTACCGTAGGGGGCAAAAGTAACAGACCCCCCCCCCCCCCTCCACCCCTCCCCCCGGCCCTCCCAGTTCCCACCTCTGCCACTCTGCGTAAGGGCGCCACGTGACAAAACACATCTGGTGTCGAAATGGGCCCACAGTGCCGGCCTCGACACCAGAAGTGTTGTGAGGTGGCGCCCCCACGCTGAGTGGCACGTACGGGGGTCTGTTACGTTTGTCCCCTATGGTGATACATCCGCTTCGGTATCGATGTGCAGCCATATCTGCTGGCGCTGTAAGAAGCAGGGGCGGGGGGGGGGGGGGGGGGAGGGGGGGGGGGACTCTCACCATTTTGTCGGTTTAAGTCAATCCAAAGAAGAATCGGACAACCCCGTTCGATCAACGGTGAACGAGTTTAGCTAGTAAAGCAGATTGCGGCAACGAGAAACGACATTTCTTTTTTTTCCCTCCCTTAAACGTTATACTGGGTGACGCGAGGTCAACCGGCCTAAACTGCGCTGTCTGCTCCGACACTTTCACCTCTCCGCGAAGCATTCCTCCTCGCAGGTCCCGTGGCAAGCCTCGGGCGACGCAGTTATGGTGTGTTGTTCGCTCCGCGAGTCTACACGGAACTCGTTCCGCTGCCCCCGTTATGTCAGCGTCTCTTGGCTGCGCGACTGCGTGCTGCGGAAACTACCGAGACACGATACTCGCCAGGGAGCGGCTTGTCACCCAAATAACGAGCACCGTTCAGGGCGCGCAAGAAGACGTCTTGTCTCGCGTATCGGGGGCTTCTTCCTGAAAGCACGCTTTTCCAGCCGGCCTGGCAATCGGGACTCGCTCCGCGCTCGATTGTCGTGTGTGCCTCGATCGAGACCCTTCCTTTCCCACTCGCGGCTTGCATGCGCACATGTTTGTATGAGCTCGGCGCTCCGCGTCGGGTTAAGCAACGCGGTTCGCAAGAAACCGGCCCCAAGGGGGGGGGGGGGGGGGTGCTTGCCACGCTGCCTGCTTCACCGGCTTTCGCGCGTGTATCGGTCTGCCTCGTCTGGGCCACGCGTGCTTTCGGGGACCGCCCCTTTTGTCTTGCCGGGGAATTAGCGCGGTGTGAGAGTCCCTTCTGACCCACCGCGTCTCGTCCTTCTCTTCGCTGGTCGTTTATGGGTCTCTCTTTCCTCTGATTTTGCCCCGAAGAGTGGAGAGGGTGATGCACCCCGCCCAACCTACCGTGCAGAATTCTTTCGCCGGTGGCGGCGTAGCTTCCGCGCCTTCGATACGCCCTCCGCGATCGTGCGCGATGCGGAAATGGGCACACGCAGACGCGCCGCTTTCTCTCTCTCTCTCTGTGTTGGCATCTTTTTCACATTCATTTTGATCGTGCCAACTCCCTTTTTTTGCTTTCGCCCCGCTTGCGTATACGAGGCATCGATTTATGATCGAGTTTTGTCTCTTACCGTGTGGTGCGTGGCCCCCCGGGCCAGCGCTTCGGCTTCGGCGTGACCCCGGATCGCTTCTGTCGCTGTTTCCTTGTATCTGCGCGCGTCTCTCCGTCCCGCCTCCTCCTTCTCTCCGCCGAGCTTTTGCTTGCGCTGTGTGTATACGTGCGGCTCCGTCCGCGTAACGCGCGTGTCTCGTTTATTTTCGCTCGATCGCCGCGAAATGTGTGCCCGAGGCGCCCTCTGCCACTTGTCACCGCTGCCGTGGCAGCGAGTGCCCCCCGGTGCGTTGACCCCTTCGCGCGAAGAGGGTCGGCTGAGACCGCAGTGTGCGCTCGCTGTATAAAAAGGGCAGGGAGTGTGTAATAATACGTGTAAGCCACTGTGGTAGCGGTGCGAGCGCTGTTTGTGCAGCGGCCCGGATAGGGCGTGCGTCGAATCGTTGCGCACGATGTTCACCACCACTCGGCCGTGGTGTGCCGCAGCTAATATGTCGACTGGAGTTTATTTCCTCAAAGGTCCAGGGTATGGGGCATTGCATGAGTGGTTGTACAGTTTCGTGCTGCAGTTTAATGCCTGGGGTGACGCTGTCTCTCATTCGGTGTGACTGTCGTCGATGGCGTATACCTGGCGCTCAACAAGTCCCGGTCATCGGACGTTCGCGTCGTGTCTCGCTGAGTGGCTGTGGTCGTCTTTTCCTTGGCACGTGGATTATGTAGGGCACGTTGACGAGCCCTTTGAAGGGAGATCGCGTTAGTGACGACGACAGCAGAATATTTTTATTTAAACACTGTGCGGTGAGAGGCGTGGCGTAGACGGCGCTGCAGAAACCGAACTCTCTGTGTTGCCGACCGAAAACGGGCGGATAGGAAGTATAGTGAGCGCGTGAAAAAAAATAATAAAAAAAATAATAAAAAGAAACGAGACCACGGTAGTCGGGGGGAACTGAGAGATGGAGAGTGTTTTGCGGGAATGCTGTTGAGCGAAGTCGAAGGCGGTGTTTCGTGCGCGCACTTCCGTTAGCCGCATTTTCTCCCGCGTTATCGCTCTACACCCCCCCCCCCCCCCCCTTTTTTTTCCCTTTCTTTTTTTCACCCGCGTTGTTCTCTGTCGTTGCACGGCATCCACTCCGGAGCCTTGTTTCGCGCAAAGGCCACTGCCGTCGCGAAGCATACTAACCACGCTGCTTTGAAGAGTCCGAGCGTGCTTTCCTCACTTCGTTATTTTGCTTTTACGAACGTAAGGAAGGGCGCCACAGACATCTTGCTGCGTCACGCTTTTCGTTCGCGATTTCAAGAGCAGCGAAGCTGGGAACCTTTTTTTTTCTTTGTTCTGGAGCGCGTCCACGATGGCGGCGCGTTCGTGACCCGCATATCCGCACGAAGGAACCCGTACACGGTCAAGACTGCTACTCGTATTTATGGTAAGCTAACGCGAAGGGGACCCACCGCCGCGTCTTGTTGTAGTGCTAGTTTTCATCCAGTCTCACGCATACAGCGTGTGCATGGTTTGGGCTGCGAGCGTCTGCGGCGCTGTCCGGCGTTTATTTATTTTCCGAGCGTTTCACCCACCTCTGTGGCTTCCGCGTACTGCGCGTACACTTAGTAACCGCGCGGTGGGGGTCGGGATCGGGGGATTCTGGAAATTTCAGTGACCGGCAACGGGGTAACCTGAGTTTAGCCCTGGTCCTTACGTGCGGCGCATACCTCTGTTTCCGTATACGCCAGAGAAGTTATTTGAGAGCGCTGCTAAGGGAACCTGCGCCTCAAAAGTCTTTCACAGCTTGGCGTTCTGTTCCTTCGCCACTTGCTCAGGAATCCTCGCAGATGGTTCGTGACGCCCATATAGGGGAAATGGCATTGGAATTCAACAGTTCTTTTTCCGCTTAAAGTTTACATAAATTCAGTGAAATAAATGTTTTCTCATATTTTGTTAAGGAACAGTAGGGTATATATAGTCTTGAGCGATGGCGACGTGGCGAACTGTGGCGTAACAGACAGCCTAATTAAGTTACTGCTTGACGGCTTGACTCACAATCTTTGGCGCTGGCCTGTGATTGCTGTGGTTGCTGTTCCTGATGGCACGTGTATGGCGAGAGACTCGTGGTCCACTTTCTCCGCCTTGGACGCCTCCGACAAACGCATCTCCGCAGCGTGCCTTGCAGAGTATAATCACCGCGTCTTATCGGTCAGAGAGCCGCGAACCCTGCGCAGATAACGGGAGATAGGGCTCCCGCACCGAGATGCATAATATGCCGGTGTCTGGTTTCGGCCCCCCCGGCTTAGATCGGCAGGGAGAGGCTGCCGACGCTGGTTGTTTGTCGCCGCCAGCTTGCCACCGCAGCAGTAAGGCCATGACTCAGTCGATGGGCGTTCTAATAATGTAAACATAATTCTAACGCCCTTTTTTCTTGGGCCCCCCTCGCGAGGGGGCCGCCGTCACTACCACCGCCCTCGTCGCGTGGGAACAGCGTCTCCCGTTGTCCCGTTACGGCTAAGGCTTTTATTTATTTATTTATTTAGTTAGTTGTGAGCAGAACCGCGTGAAGATATTGCCCAGGCCCGTTTTTGGTTGTTCAGTTTTAAACCTCAGATATTGCTTTGCAATGTAAAGAGGGGTAAAGAAAATAATGCGATGCTTAGGTTGAACCCTCGCGACAACGTCTGGGTGAAGGCAAACGAGGTAGAAAGTCTGCCTCGCGCGTAGCGCTGTAGTATACAAGGAGCCCATTTCGATGCACTGCGAGAGAGCAACTAGCCCGTCGTTTACGGTTGGGACTGAGTTGTTTGAGATTGCGACTGCGTAGACGTGTGGGCCATATTTTTGTTTGTTTCGCTCTAGACGCTGCATGTCTAAAAAATGTCGCCTTTGTTTGGCAGGACAGAATGCTCGCACTATATTCATCCTGTAAGTTCTGAACTTTCCCTACATTGCCTCGAAACTCCAGAATCGTCATAGTGCTCTAGACCTCAAGTGTACGTCATTTCATATATAATAGATTTTAACTTAACGAGGGAAATCATCGCATTTCACATCTAAACTGGGCTCATGGTTCCAGTGTTACGACAGACAGTGGGGAACGGTGCAGTATATCTTTACAGCGGTTACATCTCCGTATTGCTATATTGGCTGTGCCGTGTCAAATGCCCTATGTAAGCAGTAGGAAATGCAGTGTTATATAAGCGTAAGAGCAACGATTCCTGCTTTATTCTCAACCGCGAAGCTTACTTTTTTGCCTTTTATTTCCTAAGTTCAGTTTTCCTTCAGAAGCATGATCCCTTTGACGTCTTTACAAGCACAATGCAGAGGTGAAAATAAACCCTGTTGCTGAGTGCGAGCTCATTGTGACCAACATGACCAACCGCGTGACTGGTCACGTGACCAACCGCCTGACGAACCACGTGACAACAACTAGCCAGACAACCAGACTAACCTGGACTTGCAATCAAGATTAACCAAGGCTAACCAAGCTATGCCTTAGCTTTCGCTACGTATATCCTGGCATAGCCGAGCTAAGCCGCTGCCATTTTCTTCCTTTCACAGTGCTCGCACCTGTATATACGCGAACAGACGCTTAGGGAAGCATTTTCGACGCCTCCTGTATATATAGCGTGTTGGCGGCGAGACCGTGTAGCTGCGTGTTCCTTCGTCGCTCTCTAGCTGCTGCCGTACGTAATCCCGTCTATGTTTAGCGTCAATCGATGCGAGCGCCTGTTTCGTCCCAAATGAGCTCGCGTACCTTTGCCGCGTTGTTCTCCTTCCCGCTCTCGCTTGATCGCTTTATGAAACTTCTGCGCCGTCTCACCTTAATGACGGGAAACGCGCGGGCGGTGGCGCTGCTGCGAAGCGCGCAATTTCAATCTCCGGTGAGGGGGCGGCGGTGCAACTGTCGAACAAACTGCCGGCGCCTGCCCAGTGGAAACCAAGGAGTTTGCTTTATTTCTTTCAGTGTCTTTTTTTTTTTTTTGCTACGGATTGCGCAAAAAAGGCGTGTACATACTCAGGTGCGACGGCTTTCACGGGAGAATGCAAATTAATTACGGAAAGAACGCCGCGGTGTCGTAACACGAGCGTCTTTTCTTTTTTTTTTTCGTGGAGGCTCACGCGTGCGCTGAGTGCTAACTGAAACGCGCGCGCCGCGAGTCCTGTGGAGGTAGAAATTAATTGCTGCCGCCTCCGGCTGAAATTAATTGGCACTCCTACGCACACACGCGTCTGCTTTGGCCGGGCCTTGGGCGCCAGTGTGCTTGCGTGCGTGCGCTGGTTTTCCACGTCTTGTTTTTCCGCCGCGCTCTTCGTTGGTTCGTCACTTGGTGTTCGATGCACTCTCAATCGAAGTTACCGAGAACATGCGCATGCATGACGGGCCGAGCTTTGTAAACTCCGTTGTTGGGGTCGACGGCGAATGTGTGCTAAACACGGGAGCGACGGTTTAGAACTAAACTTCGAGCACGCCCTAGGTAGACTATCGAGCATCCGTCGGTCGCGCAGAAGAGAGAGACTGGTGCAGCTTGCTGCGTTCAGTTCTGTGAGCATTGATACTTGCGCTTCGAGGGAAACCAATTTGCACCCCCCCCCCCCCCCCCCCCGCTTTTTTTTTTTGCGACTACCGCGTGCTGCATAATGTTTAACGCAAAGCGTAAATATATATATATTTTTTGTAACTGGCATGCCATCCTCTTTGAGGATTGGTGGGACGTCGCTGGGGGCTTTCGACGCGAAGTTGCGACGTCCAGGGACCGATCTCGACTATATACGCTCCTAATAATCGTCGGATTAATAGTCATCCCTCCGACCGGCGATAAATGGATTGGCCCGCTTCCTCGGGAGTAATTGAGCGACCGTCTCCCCCTCCTCCTCCTCAGCGTGGCGCGTGACTATGCTGCTGCTGATGTCACTATATGTGGCCACGCGCGCATCGCGACCACCCCGCGATTACGCGGAACCCGATCGTCGGCTCCGCGTACTCGAATGGGCGGGTCCTCAGACCTCATCTGGGCGACACCGTCGAGCGATGATCCCCCTGAGCGCTCTGGAGCAACCGCAAGAAACGGGCAGTGGACGACGCGCCCTCCGGAGACGTTTCCTCCCGTCTTTCCAAGCCCGCTCATTGCACCAATCCATATCGGGAGTGCCGTGACGTCGCTCGAGTCCCCAGAAGGCATCGTGAGACAGACGGGCTGCATCAGTGCCGTTGCGTGGGCTAGAAATGTGCATGTCTGTATGTAGGCCGCTTCGTACGAGAACGGGCTATCGCTACCACTGGTGGCGTCGCGGGTCTCCCTCTTCCTAGCCTTTATTTTTTCTTTTCCGGCCAGCGGGCTGTTGGGGGTAGCCGGTCGCCGTTGGCGTATTCCGGTTTCGGGGCTCGTCGGCGCCGAACAAGTGCAGGGTCCCGCCCTGGAGCGGACCCCCTCGTGTTGTTGCCGGGCGGCGTGCCCTCTGCTACTCTTTCCACCGACCCTCCTTTCCTTTTCTGTGCACCCCGCCACCGCCGCCGACGTCGCCGCTGCTGCTGCTGGCGTTGCTGCTGATGGGACTTCTTTTTTTTTTCCCCTTCTTATGCTACCCACGAACCTGTTGTTGTTTTGTCTCCGTCGGGTCACGGCCGGCGCGTTTTTTTTTTTATTATTCAGTCTTTCTACGTGGAGCTGGTGCCTTTGCAAAAGTTACACGGCGGTACCGTGGGCGCGCGGGCGCGCATGCGCCTGCTCTTTTATTTTTTTTTTAATCGAGTTGTTTATATTTTCGGCGAGTACCTAAATATGAGAAAACGCAGCGTGGATCGACGCTCCCATGTCTGTCCACCGCGCCTGTGTTATTCAGGCCGCGTATGGATAGTAATCACAGCGATCATGGAGACCTTATCAATCTGTCGAACCTGTCCTCCAAATGTCGTGCGCTAACTGAAGAGTACCGTTCCGCTCGTCCTGCCGTGCCGTGTTTCATGAAAGAAAAAATAAATAAAAAGCTAATGCCTCTTGGCAATGTAAGCGTGCCTCTGATGTGTATGCTGAGCCATCGGGGTTGCCACCGGAACAGTCTAGAACCATTCTGACTTTCAGAATAGCATACTGGAAAAATTGCAGCGCAGCAGTAACAAATACGAGACGAGAAGGACGCAAACAGTGTTTTGGACGCTTGTGTTTGCGTCCTTCTCGTCTCGTATTTGTTACTGCTGCGCTGCAATTTTTCCAGTATGCAGAACCAACTAGCCAGTCACTATGTTTCAGAATAGCTTGGATAATTTCGCCCCCTGATTGGATGACTTGTGAGTGTTTGGACCCAAACCTTTATAAAGACCGTGCGTGGGATGTCGCCGCACTTCTTTCCATATCCTCCTTTCCATTGCCTTCATCCCGGTTCCCTGTCAGTGTAGTTCCCGCACTTCTTTGCCTAATGCCTGATTCTCTGACGTTAGCGTCTTCCCACGCTTGACAAGCCCGGAGTGTAAACTGTCCCGCTCCTGGCCCTCGCGTGAACTGTGCACCACCACGGACGTCAGAGAGAAGACCTCGCGAATTCGGCACCCTTTGCTGGCTGCGCAGCCGCTGCTGGTTCTTTCTTTTCCCTTTATACATCCTCTCGTTCTTGCTGTGCAGAACGCTGCGAAGGGGCCAGAAAACGTTTCCTATACACACTTGATTGCGCAGACCGGTCGCGTTATCCTTTGGGACTGCGGGCAGAGTCGTTGTGTCCTTGAATCGGTGTGGTTATTATGGCGCCGTTAGCCTGAGCTGACGCCCTATAGGGCGGGGTCAAAAGCGTTCGCTCGCTTTGTTTTTTTTTTCTTTCTGACCTATCCTGTATAGTTGGCGTAGATTCGGCTAACGCAGCTAGGGCTGCAGGATTTGCAATCGTGGCGACCGCGTAGCGTTGCCGTTGGTTCGTCCACTCTTGTTTCAGGTTTGAAAAGAAGCTGCGGGGGGTTGCTCGGAGGATGAGGAGAGCAGTGCGCGGAGTGTGCAGAACCGGTTGCCGTTAATCCGGCGGCGGCACGGGACGCCTTTGCGGGGTCGAATCCGGAGCGGAGAGGGGTTTCCCTCGAGGCAACGC
This sequence comes from Amblyomma americanum, assembly GCF_052857255.1. NCBI lineage: Eukaryota > Metazoa > Arthropoda > Arachnida > Ixodida > Ixodidae > Amblyomma > Amblyomma americanum. The sequence continues at coordinate 159,053,712 of NC_135499.1, read as the reverse complement.
TTGTTGCTCCGCCAGGGTCGTCGGTCACCGCTCCTTTCCGCACGCGCGCGCGCACCCCGTGTTGTTTGTAGCAGTGCGCCGTTTCCACGATTGCGTGCAATGCGGCGCGGTAGGGAAAAGCTTGTGCGCGGGTCAGTGCGTTTGTTCCTGCGCGTTGGAAAATAGTTCAAGTGTCGTAAAGCCTCGCGGCGATCTTATGCCACTATTCGGGCCGCTGTCATTATTAGCTCGAATTCTGCGCTCTGTTCACCACGACGTAAATAAGTGACAGGACACGGAGTTGCTCTAATTCGCCCCTTATTTGTTTGTTCACGGTAAACGTATTGCGGTAGTGAGAAAGTGATTGAAAATCAAATGCCTTAGTTTATTCTCTTATGAAATGCATTATGGGCTCACTAATTTTGACAACAGTTACTTAAACTCTTTAATAGTGTACGAGTTACGAAGATCGGGACTCAAAGCTCAGGCGTGGCCAGGTTAGCGGCGCAGCCTGAGCTGTGTAGTTAGCTATCAGTGGCCTCCTGTAATTCTTTCATGTTTTAGCAGTTCATTTCACTACCACAGGTAGCGAGGAAGCCAGTTAACCTCAGTGTTTCGGACCAGTCTGAGTACGGAATGCTGATACGTGGGGCTCTATGTTGTGTTTTGGAAATGGTATGATCAGAGATTTCTGGGCCGTCATGACGTAAGTTTCGTACGGCCCGAGAATTTTCAATTCAGTTTTTGTGCACTGTAGCTATTGGCAGTCGTTTAAACTGTCTGCGGTGACATCACCACAGGCCGCGCGAATCGCACAAGTTGCGGAGAACGACGCGTTGAGATGAGGTCTTCTCGGATTTAGCTGTGACCGTTTCTTTTTTTTGAGAGTCGGCTGAGTCTATACGCGCCACATGGAACAAGGAATGGTTATGCTGCAGCTACCCTCATTGCCGGGTTTTTATTCGTCATTCCACAGGTGACGTGTCTGTTTGCAGAGCGAACTCTCGAGACCAGTTCAGCGGGCCGACTTGTGAATCGTACGCGCGCGTACTTGTGAGGTGTCTCGGGACAGGTGTGATTCAGAAACGGCGGCTGGTATACATGACTCAAGCGACCTGCGCGAATCACGGCAGTGACGTGGCAGGTGAACCCCTCGAGGTTCTCTCTCCAGGGTGAGATTAGGAAACTTTCGGAAATGGTCATCCGTGTGGGAGGCCTTTGACATGAAGTTCAAGTAACTTGACCGATGATGGTGATCACATCTCATAGATGGGCACGCACTGCCGCGCCCTTCGTAGTGCGTGCTGCACAGAATTAACTAACCGAGCCAGCGTGCTCCACACGTGCTTGCCCCCCAAGTTCGGTCAGCTTCTTCTTCTAATCCTTTCATTTCGACCAGAGAAAGAGAGAGAGACCGCTGCGAGCGCTGGCGAGGGAAGAACTGGAAATTGCGCGTCTCCCGAGGTGACTGCGCGAGTACACTGGCGCGTGCCGCGCGCACCCGTCAACTTGGCGGCGGCGGCGTCGTCCAACCGAGCCGCATACTTCGTCCCGCGGGCGGCCTGCTTTGCGTGCGCGGCGAACGCGCTAATGGAGGCGGCCGTGAGAGAGCCCCGAGCGATGGCCTCCGCGCGCGAGTTTGCTCGACCGGAGGAGGAGGAGGCCTTGCTTGTAAATTCTGATGGCGCAACCCCGCCGGCTTCTGGCTCTGCTCTGCTCTGCGCGGGGACAGGTTTTGATCTTAGCGGTTTCCCGCCGAGTAACGTTACTTGTGCTCGCCGTAGGGGGCCACGCCGAGATTGGCTTAAAAATAGAAGACGCGGCCGACGCGTTTGTCCCGGGTTTAAATAAAGCGGAGCCCGTTTTCACCTCGCGTGCGCGGGCGTTGTCGTCTCGCGATTTAGCACCGAGTCACTTTTCTCTAAACGCGTTTGCGCATACGCTACAAGAAGCTGAATCGTCCCGCGACGCGACTGCTGTTGAATATTTGATTCGACAACGGAGTCGCGAGTAATCTACGCGAGAGAGCCCTCCTGACCGCGTAGCCGCTTGCTTCAGAAATGCGCCTTTCGCCGTGTTCCGTAGTCTTGGAAAAGGGAAACCACTAAAACGCTTTCCCACCAAACTCGGCGCGTTCCTCGGGGTAAACCCTTTGGGCATCCCGTGATGGGAGGACGGGTGTGTTCTCGCTACTGCGTGCTCGGCTCCCGAGCGCCGTAAGCAACGAGCATTCAGCCGGAATCCCAAAGAGATGCGCGGCGTCACCGCAGCAGTGCTGCTCCAGCTTACTTCCTTTTTACCTTTGCGTTCTACTTTACTTTACTTTACTTTCGCCTTCGAAGTAACCCTTTCGCAACAACTGGGACGCCCGCCGCGGGGCTTGTGTGTGGCTCGTTGCCCGTATAGGCCAGCTCGGCCCCGGGTCGGTCAGCGGCAGAAACAGCTCCCCCAGGGGCCCCACTGCGGCACCGGCCCGGGGCTCGCAACTCCGGATGCGCGTGGGCTGCATGAAAAATCGGCCCAGCGTAGCGCTAGCTCGTTGCTCGCTCGCTCGTGTGCGCGTATAGACGCGTGCTCTTTCTGTCCGGTTCGCTGCTGCCGGGTTCCTGTTGTGCCCCCGGGCGACTGCTGGACAGAGGCCCAAGGCACCGACCTAGATGCGTAGCTGCGCTTGCGACAGCGTGGCGTGCGCCTGGGACAAATGGCTCGTGTGTAATACACCGAGTGGCCGGGTACAGCCGCACTTGCGGGGATTGTGCGCGGGCACGCGTTTGTTATAGATGGCGGGTGTGCTAACGGTGCTGTGATGCGGGCAGCGACGGCTGCTGTTACTGCACGCGCCGACAGTGATGTATGTGAACGAGTTTCCGGTGCGTGGAGGGAATGGAGGAGAGGAAGGCTGTTGACGCGGCGCAAAACCGACAAGCGGAGCCTGGATCTTATAGATCGTGTTGATGGTGCGGTGTTGTTGTCGAAGCGTTGTTCGTTCACCTGGCTGTGAATTCATGTTTGGATAGGATTGACTGTCCGTCATTCTTTTGCGGGGCTGTATACAAGGACTCTTCCTTTCGTCGTCTTGTTTTACACGCTTATGGATTTAGCCAACAGCGTTACGCCAATCTTTCGAGGACCTGTACTGCATGAGAGCGAGTTGAGGTGAAAGGTAATTTTTTGGCTCTTCTTTATACGTTTTCTCTCTCTCTCTCTCTCTCAAACACACACACACACACACACACACACACACACACACACACACACACACACACACACACACACACACACACACACACACACACACACACACACACACACACACACACACACACACACACACTATATTCTCGCAACCTATATATATATATATATATATATATATATAGAGAGAGAGAGAGAGAGAGAGGGAAATGATAGTCGGTAAATTCTCAGTATACCGTAGCAAAAATTTTCCGTGAGGGTGATGCGCGGGAGTACTGCCTTCCGCCCCGGCACAGTTTCGCGTGAGCGCTGTCTCCCTCGCGGGGACTGGTAATGAGAATTAACGTTCGGCCGACGGCGGGCGAATTAATTTGTCCCCGGCTCCTCTTTTCGCCTGACGCAATTGCTCCCGCAGCCTGCGCGCGCGTCGTCCATCTTTATCCGCGTCCCGCTTAAATGGCGACGAGCTCGCGGGGGAAAAAAAAAAAAAAAAACGCTCGTCCGGTTTTAATTCACTTTTCTGCGGTATAAGTTGTTGCCCGTTCGGGAAATCTGACTCGCTCGGGAAGAAGGATAAATGAGGGAAAAAATAGATAAAAGGCGAACAGAAATAATACGGCGCGGGTTTTCGCAAGCGCCGGCCGACGTCTTTTGCGTTCGAGAGCGTTTTTTTGTATTTGCCCTCCGTTAAGCATATAGCTCTTGAGAGAAAGAAGTTTGAACTGTAAATCTAACCTGTGCGTTAGGTTATGCGTGTGCGTCCAGGCGTTAGTCTGTGCAGGCGCGCGACAGGTTGCGCGATTCATTTTGCACAAGGGACCGTGTGCGCCTCTGCCTGTCACTTGGGCGCAGAGGGGGAATGAATGCAACCGTTTCTGCCAGCACTGTCGTGACGCAATGCTCCGGGGGTTGCTCCAGAGATAGACTCGCCGTCCTGATTGGAGTGCGATTTGGTTGACTGGATGTAGCTTCAAAGAGAAGTGGGGGGGGGGGGGGGGCGCCATCCCCACCACGCATTGTATATATATATCTGTGTGCACCGTAGCTCGCAGGCCTTGGTTGATTGCGACACTGTCTGCGCCTCCCGTGTGCTGTACCCCGGGACCGGATGACTTAACTCGTTTTACGGACCGAGCTTAGATACAGATGAACTCTTTGTCAGTGCTTACTCGGAAAAATAGAAAAGGACTTGCTGCACGCTGTCGTTAATGTGTCGTTGTGAAATCCTTTCAGTCGCGAAAGGAGACGGGCTTCGCAGAAGTTACTGCCACTCGTAGGGAGGGAGCTCTCTCCTTTCTCCCCGTCTTTTATTTTTTTTTTCTGTCGTACGGACGCCGGCTGCAGTTGCAGCTTCTGGTTGCAGCATGCTGCCTCCTCCTTATCGGTCGTCCAGGGGGCCACTGCGCGAGGCCTCTGCGATTAACCAGTACTTACCAGGTGCGAGACCGTGGGAGAACCGGTTTTAACTTTCTTTTTTTTCTGCGCTTCCCATCATCGATCGGTTGGCCTGCGTAGCTGCGCCCTATAGGGTTAAAGGTTCACTACCAGGGGCGTCCTCATTGCGTGCCGGGCGCAGTGTGTGGTGTGGATTGGAGACAGCACCCTTGGAAGGCGGTCGAAATAAACAGCGCCCTCTCCCGTTGTTCCGAAGTCTTTCGCCACGGAAAGAAAGCGAAAGGCGATTATGAACGAGCCTCGTATGCGGGCGGCTTCGATCTGCAAGTGCCGCCGCCGGCGGTACACACACACACCGGTTTCTCCAATGGGAGCAAGGTTTCGCTTCACCTTGCGCTCTGCTTCACTGCGGTGAAATGCACCCGCTGGGGGGCGGTCTGGCCTCTTTGACCCCATCTCAGGTACCTAACTTTTTTCTTTAAATCCACGTTGGCGTTTTTTCTATTTTCTTTTTCCCTTCGAGCTGTTTCGGGCCTCGATTATTTTATAATTTATTGGCTAAGCACTCGTTAACCCTGTATCCTCCTGTCCACAGGTAATAAAGGTCTTAACCAGCCCTGCTTTATATCAGCTTCGTTCGTCTCTTTCGCATATGTGTCGAGTATCGATTTTTGCGCCAGGTCGGCGGTGCGTGTCGTCTCGCAGCGGAATCAAACTGAGCCGGGGAACGCGTCCTCGCACCTTCTTTTACTTCCCGTTCTCACGATCAGGGTCCGATGCGTTGAATCGCACCCGGTTCCGACTTCCTTCCGTCCCCCCTCCTCTTGTACCTGCGTGCATGATACAGCGCCGTCCCCGCGATCTACTTCCTTCCGACATCCGTCCCGCGGGAAGACGTTGTGCTTACTGCGCTTGCACGTATATACTTGGGCACTGTTTGACTCACCGGGCGCCTTGCACGACTATGTAGGGTCGTACGAATGACTTTAGTCCCGGGAATACACGGAAGTGGGCCGATGGCGGTCTCCCGAAATTTTCTGAGGGCTATATAGCTGCGTACGTGGGGAGAAATGAAGCGACCCTTTAACCTGCTCGCCCGTTGCTTTTTCGCACATATATATCGCTGGCTCGTTTCTTCTTCGCCGTATATATATATATATATATATATATATATATATATATATATATATATATATATATATATATATATATATATATATATATATATATATATATATGCGTGCTCCGGACGCCTGTTTTTCGTTTCGTTTCTTCTTTCTTTCCAACGACCGGAGCGAAACATTGGCGTCGCGTGTGTGTCTCCCTTTGCGGAAACCGCCTGGTGCAGTTTCCTCGTTCGATTTCCACGAGCGAAAGAAACGAGAGAGAGAGAGAAAAAAGTAAGAACCTCGCCTCTGTATCCGTGCGAGTCGCGCGAATGCGTCGAACGATGCTTTCGTTTCCTGCAGAGAGGAATAGACGTACGGAGGCGGCCGGGGATGGAAAGAAGGAAGAACGTCTGCAGTTCGGAACCGTTTTGTCTGAGAAAAGGAAAAAGAACGTCCGGGAAAAAAAAAAAAGAGTGAACGGTTTTCTGGGTGAAAACGATGCTTGCCCGTGTGTGCGCGCGCGCCGGCGAAGGGAGAATTTGACGCTTTTGTTTTATGGTCCATGGCGCGCGCCTTCGAAGCAGCCTCCGTCACCTCGTGACCGAGCGCTCGGGAACGCGCGTTTTCGTTGACCCACTTTCGTCACTGCTCGCCGCTTCGCTCTGTCGTATTGCGGAGGGTGAAAGGGGGAGAGAAAGAAATTGTCGAGGAAACCGGGCGTTTATTCTTTATTTTCGCATTTTTTTATTTCTTCGTTCGCTCATATAGTATCGCCTTTACTTCACTATCGCGGTGTCATGAAACAAAAGGCGGTCGTCGTTCTCCGCATTATTATATTCGGATATCCTGGCAGCCTGTCGGTTCTCGGTCGTTTTCCATTTACTTTTTTATTTTATTTTTTTAATGTCCCTTCATTCCCGTTTCTTCGCTAACGTCGCGGCGCGAGAACTGCGGCTGGGGCTGTTGCCACCGCCGAGGCGGCGCGCGTGCGCAGCATGGGAGGCGACGCCATCGCCGCGTGTGGGTCTCTTTCTCGAGAGCTGCGCGGCAACAGCAGTGCGTAACCCCCCCCCTCCCCACACACACACACACACACACACACACACACACACACACACACACACACACACACACACACACACACACACACACACACACACACACACACACACACACACACACACACACACACACACACACACACACACACACACACACACCGTTCTCGTTCTGTTGTATCGCCTATGTGCGCGGCGCCATCGTGGCCGAGCAATAAAATTTTCGCGCCGAGCGTGACTTGCGCGGAGAAATCGCAGGCCTCCTCCCCCCTGCGCTGTTGTTGTAACGCCGAGAAGCATCGAGGGAGGCGACACACGGGCGCGGTCTCCTCCTCGCGAGGCGAGTTATTTTCCAAAAAGGCGATGCGCGAGCCACCGACTTTCGGCAATTCGATTGTCGGTGTATGCGTTTTATTTCCCGAGTGCGCGCCCACGCGGTATATATTCTCCTTTGTTCTCGTATATAGTCGATACTGCGGTTCCTACATAAAATGCGGCCGCGAAACAACTTACGAAAAAAATGAAAAAGGATCTTTCCAGTGTTTCGTGTCTTTCAGCATGTATTCGTGGTTTACTGAGGAGATTGTCCAGCGCGCTAGCCCTACACTCGGGTCACCACGCAGCGCGCGGGCGACTTGCGCAAACAGTGCATGCGCGGAGAGCCGGGCTTGCCTTCAGCTCCGAGCGCCCCTCGTTACGTTCGAATCTCGTTGCGAGGGCGTGCATGCGTGGCCGGTCAGTGCGAGCGACACCGCTGTGCACGCAGCATGGAAGAGCGCCGTTGCTATAAATGCATCGTCTTTTCGCCGCGCGCCGTGGTGAAAGTGTAATCGGGTAACGAATTTGGGACGACTCCGTCATCACGTGACCGGCAGCTGCGTTCGGGCACGTGCTTCTTTCTACTCGGGCGAGGCGGAGAAAGTTGCCGGCGATATTTCACGGGCGAGGGTTGCGTGTGCGATCCGTGCGTCCTCCCCGCATCTCCCGATTCGTCCCCCAGCACAAGGCGGCCACGGTTTCCCCTTTCGCGACGCTGGCACATTAGCGTGCGTGAAATATAGACGAACGCCTCGAGGGCGACGAGGGTCGTCTCTCTGCCGAGCCAGCCGTGCATGCTTTGGGTGTTCGTCCTGCAACTAGCGCCGATCTCGCGGCGCACGCATATAGATATATATCCGAGCCGCGCAGGGCGAAGCCTCGCAGCAGCGCCACGGTAGTATACATACGTACGTACATACATGCATGCATGTTATGTATGAGCGAAAGCCGCGTCGTTTGCGCCACTGCGCGCACTCCACCCCGGCGCGCAGTGCGCACGCATGCTGATGACGGGCGCTCCTCCGGCAGTCGGGAGACGGACGGACGGGCAGGGGCGTCTCCACCTCGAATCCCTTGGCTGCGCGCTGAACAAATCATAAACTGTAGCTGGAGCGCGAAACCGACGCCGCCGGCTCGAGGCGAGGCCGGGGCTCCCGAGGCTGCTGGAGCGTCGTCCCCCCCTCTCTGCTCGCGTGCGCGCGTAGAGTTGCAGGATTTACTGCGCCGTCGTTGCTCATCCGGCGGCGGTTCTCCAGTGCAAGGGCCGACTAGCGCGCGCTTTAGTACGCGCGGTCACGTCTTTGCGTTCTCCCGTGCGCAGCCTTCTTCCTTCGCCCAGCCTGCCTGCGTTCTCTCCGTGTCGTCCCGCTACCCGATCACGCACGCACTGGCATCGCGAGGGGCGTCATCGTCCGCCGGCGTCGCTGCACGGCCTGCGACGAGGGAGATGGACGACCCCGGCCGAAGGAAATGAGATGCGCCAGAGATGGGGCTCCCGTGTGCGCGCGCCACCCCGCTCTCTGTCGAGCTTCTGCCGCTGTTCTGCGCATGTGTGTCGATCTATCTTCACCTCAGCCTTCCCCCCCCCCCCCTCCTCCTCCTCCTCCTCTCCACCGCCAGGGTGCTCGTGTGCTCTAGATGTTGCGCGCGGGCATCATTCAGTACCGAGTGGTATACAGTGGCCTGTCTGCCGAACG